>NW_027192570.1:845239-1007881 GCF_042370625.1 Thermothelomyces heterothallicus | reverse complement strand
ATACACACACACACACATACACACACACACACATACACACACACACACATACACACACACACACTGTAGTTGCGTTCGGTTCGAACCGTGGATAACCCTCCGAGACAACACTATGTGGGTTTTGGTTTCAGCAGCAGGGTCCAACCAAAGCCCCAACGCTCGATCGATCCCGACTTAACGTCGGAGACCGCTACGCGCACCCCTCAGACATCCGTCGTCCCCTCTCCCTTGCCTGCCTTTGACCCAGGATCGTGTGCGTGCCCGTCGGTGCCCTTGGACTTCGCGCTCTCCCCCTCTCCCGTCATCCGCTCGATCACCTTGAGGCGCCCCTGTGCCCTCCGTAACCTGTCGTCAAAGTCATCCACCGCCTCGTCGGTGTTCTCGGTCGACAAGCTCTCCGTCTCCGCCAGCGCATAGAGCGTCGCGACGTGCTTCCGCAGGCGCGGGTTGTCCGGTAACGGGGGGAGCGAGAGCTCCGCCGCCGGGGGAGGGGCGGTCGCAGGCCCCTCCCCATTATTCTTCTTTTCCTCCTCCTCTCCGTCCCCCCCACCGCTTCCCCTTCCCGCCCCTCCCCTGTCTCCCTCCCCGGCTGCGCCGTCCCGGGCCAGGGCCCCTCCTGCTCCCGCCTCCTCGGCCGGGTTCGCAGACCAGACCGCCCCGTGGCGGGCCCCCTGCCCGTGCCCGTGCCCGTGCCCGTGCCCGTGCCCGTGCCCGTGCCCGTGCCCGCGCCCGAGCCTCAGCCGGTTTGCCCACACGATGGCGCGCCCCTGCATCCGGCCGGCCTCGACGAACTTTTGGAACCCCCGCTCCAGCCCGAGCTGCCGGCCCTCGGTGCGCCCGGCGACCAGCCCGTCGGCCACGCCCTGGTTGTACCCCTCGGTGTAGAATTGGTCTTCGAGGGTGAGGAGGGTGTCGAAAAGGTCTCCTGATGAGGACGGTGGTGGAGGCTGGGGGGTCTGGGCGGATGTGGTTGCCATGTCTCTGGGTTTCTTGTTCTTTCTTTTTGTATACCTTCTGTATCTCTGAGAGCCTCTGTGTTTCGTCAAAACTGTCGAGGGGCTGGGCCGGCGAGTTGTCTTTCTGAAAAAGAGGCAGGAGGGCGCGCGAGTGGTTGAGGTGTCAAAGTCGACAATTGGGTGATGATATATATATATATATATGTATATATATATCGTGGACACGGCGAGGATGGGGTGAACCGAGCCCAAGGCTGTTATTCCTCTTGATAATGGCGGGGTCGGCAGTTGGAACGCGGGGCCAAAAACTCATGGACCCCGCACCCCCCTAAGGGCGGTGGCGGATGCTGCGTAATAAAAGAACGCTACACAGTTCACTACGCAGGCGAGGCGGACTTGTCACTGACCACGCGTCCGCTATCTGCAGGGCACACGTCTGGCAGGAATTGAATGGCGGTCTGAAAAACCTGCAAGATGGTACGGATACGTGTCGAGACAGTCGAGGCAATGGCGTGACCCTCGAAGCACTACATCAAGGGCGGAAAGAACAAAAAGACGGAGAAACGAAATATAAAGAAACGGGATTAATTAATAATGATGAATGAGCCCTAGACCCCGTCGATGTGCCTGCTTAGGGAGTTGGACTCGGAACTCTAATATCATAAACAGCCCAGGCCCTAGGTCCCTCTAAACACAGCCAACAAACAAGCTCATCAGGAGAAGCAAAAAAAAAAAAAAAAAAAAAAAAAAAAAAAAAAAAAAAAAAAATAACTAGTGCATCAGCATCCCGCCATTGGCGCACACCACCTGCCCCGTACACCAGCCGGCGTCCTCGCCGCACAGCATGCCCACGACGCCGGCGACCTCCTTGGTGTAGGCCGGGCGGCCGCCGGTCTCGTTTGCGTCGCGGACGACGTCGTCCGGGTCGACGCCCTCGCGGGCCTTCATGAGCGGGGTGTGCAGGATCCAGCCGCGGATGCCGTCGAGGAACTCGGGCGCGTTGGCGGCGTACATGGGGCCCTCGACGGGGCCCGGGTTGACGGCGTTGACGGTCGCGTTCTCGGCCAGCTCGCGGGCCCAGGTGCGCGTCATGGCCTCGAGGGCGGCCTTGGTGCCGCCGTAGACGGACTGGGTGACGAAGCCGGTCGAGGACGAGACGGACGAGAGGTTGACGATGCGCCCGGACCGGTCCCGCGGCAGGTGCGGCTGCGCCGCCTGCACCACCAGCAGCGGGCCCAGCACGTTGACCCGGTACGTCTCCTCGAAGTCCTCCACCGTCACCTGCGGGAGGAGCGCGTTGCGCGCGATGCCGGCGTTGTTGACGATGATGTCGATCCGGAACCGGGCCCCTTCCGAGGGCGGGAAGTGCTGCTGCGCGCCCGCGATGAGCGCCGCGGCCCCCGCCGGCGTGCCCACGTCGGCTCGGACGGGGACCGCCCGCACGCCGTACGTCTTGCTCAGCTGCTCGGCCACGGAGGCGGCGAGGTCGGCGGAGGAGGACGACGTGTAGTTGATCACGAGGTTGCAGCCCTTCGAGGCGAGGTTCTCGGCGATGGCGGCGCCGATGCCTGGGAGATTGTCCAGCGTCAGCCACTCTCCACGCGAGGAGCACTCTCCATGTGAGGAGGGCCATAGAAAAGACAGAGTCGTAGGATAAACAAACCTCGGGAGGCGCCTGTAACGATGCCGAGCTTGCCCTCGAGAGGTCTCGTCATTGTCGCCAGATGGTGTGTTTTTTGTTTTCTTCTTGTTGTAGTGGTTGTTCTTCTCAACTCCTTGTACCCAGGTACTTTCAACCAAGCAGCCAACTCAAAGAAAGGATGGAAGTTATGATTCTCGACAGATCAACACTTCTGCAGAGGTACCGTTGGAGCAGGAGAAAAGACGGATATACAGCAACAACAATGCCAGTCGATTGAAATCCGGAGCCCCCCGCCTCCCTTTTATATACAGACACTGAATGCAATAATAGGTGGACACTATTAACCCCGCCGGTGTACATAGCAAGGCTGGTCTTCTTCTTCTGGCGAAGTTGGAGAAGGGGAAGATGTGCCCCGCACCGCGATGTCGGTCGGCCCTCAGCAACGCGCTGCCCCGCCATTTGCGCGGCTACGGGAATCTCCACAGCGTGGCCCCACAACTGGCGGGCTTTCTGGAGCCCACGCCAGTGAATTTCGCGCGGCCCACAGTACGGTACAGTACCTTACCGTTAACCTCTCGGCGCTCGAGCAGCTCAAACCCGAAACCTGCCAGGGCACACCTACCTCAGCCGCCGCGCCATCGCAGTCTCGCCTGGCGAACACAACCCGCTGCTAATCTCGGGGGCCCCCCCTTTTTTTTTTCCCCGCTCCCGCCTCCAAAACCCGACGACGACCAGGCACGCAACCCTGCCGACATCCGGCCCGCCCCAATCAAGATGGATATCCGACTCCTCCGGGCGTCCGACATCCCGCTGATCCAGCACGCGAACCTGGAGAACCTGCCCGAGAACTACTTCCTCAAGTACTACCTGTACCACGCCCTCTCGTGGCCGCAGCTGTCGTTCGTCGCCGTCGATGTCTCGCGCCCGCCCAAGACCCCCTACGACTATCCCAAGATCGTCGGCTATGTGCTCGCCAAGATGGAGGAGGAGCCCGCCGACGGCGTCCAGCACGGCCATATCACGTCGCTGTCCGTAATGCGCACCCACCGCCGTCTGGGCATTGCCGAGAAGTTGATGCGCCAGAGCCGTAAGTTCTTTCTTTTCCTCCCTTCTTTCTTATACTTAGTTTTCTTTTTACCATAACTTCCCTCTCTCTCTCCTGCTTTTCTCCTTCTCGCGTTGTCCTTGCCAGCAATGTCATAAGAGCTAACGGGAAAAACAAATCAGAGCTGGCCATGGTCGAAACCTTTGGCGCACACTACGTTTCGCTGCACGTGCGCGTCTCCAACAAGGCGGCCATCCACCTGTACCGCGACACGCTCGGCTTCAAGACGGAGCGGATCGAGTCCAAATACTACGCCGACGGCGAGGACGCCTACTCCATGAAGCTGGACCTCGGTTTCCTCCGCGAGCAGATCCGCGAGCAGCAGGAGGAGGAGGAAGGGAAAGAGGAGGGCAAGGCGGATGACGAGTCCAAGGGGAGCAAGAAGAAGGATGGAGAGCAAGGGCAGAACGGCGAGTACGCCGACGAGGGCGAGCCCGTCGGCGAGGTCGGGCGGGATCCGGCAAAGGGGAGTAAAGGCGAACAAAAGATCAAGGTGAAGGTGGGGAGGGGCCTCGGAGTTGGCGAGCTGGTAGAAAAGGTCGAGAGCAAACATAGCTGAGGGACGGCGTTGAGGCATTGAAAAAAAAAAAAAAAAAAGCGAAACAAAAAAAAGGTTTCTTTGGTGTTGTCGGCGCACACAGAAACCGGGTCACGGGGAGAGAGGTTGTTCATGGTTCAAGTTGCTCCGGTGCTATACTAACGTGACAGTTGAGGCATGCAACAAACAAAACTAGCGTCACAATCGGACATTTCCAGGGTGCATAAGCAATCACTATATTAAAAGAGCATCAAATGGCAAAAGCTACTAAACTGAAAGGTTGGGGGAGGGGGGGGGGGGGGGAGGAGTTGTCATCAGAAACGAAGCATTACAAACCGCAGATCCTGCAAGAAGACTCTCTCTCGCAAACTCCCTTATCCTATATCCCGTACCAGGCCTGCTTCCCGGGGGGAGGGTATCCAGCTTCCACGCTGCCCCATCGCTACCTTACTTGTACGCAGCGCTGGCAGCAGCAGCTCTCTGCTCCTCCGCGGCCAGCTCCCTGGCAAACTCCTCGTCCGCCTCCGTCCGCAGCCGCTCCATCTCCCGCGCCAGCTCGTCAATCTCCCTCTCCACCGCCTCCGCCTCCGCCTCCATCTTGCTCGGCCCGGTCCGCCCTTTCTCCTCCACCCCGCCGCCGCCGCCGCCGCCGCCGCCGCCGCTGGCCCGGTCCTCGGCGATGCGCTCGTGCAGCTTGAGAAGCTCCGCCTCCTTCTCCGCCACCTTGGCCTCCAACTCCCACGCCGCCTGGTACTTGGCCTGCGAGGCCGCGTAGGCGCCGGGCGCGGGCTCGAAGCCCTCGTCGTTGGGCCCCGCGGAGCGGGGACGGTAGTCGGGGTCGTCGGCGGGCCAGGCTCCGGGAGCGCCCCTGGCGGGTCCGCCCCACGGGGGGCTGAACCAGGGGTGCTGGTGGTGATGAGGGTGCCCGTGGGGGGGCATGGGCGGGTGATGCGGCATGGGCGGCATGGGAGGCATGGGAGGCATGGGGCCCATCCCGAAGGGGGGAGGAGGAGGAGGAGGAGGAGGAGGACCGCGGCGGGCCTCGCGCCTCATCTCCTTGGCGGCCCGCTTCTGCTCGCGCCTGGCCTGGCGCCTCTCGCGCTTCTCCTGCCTGCGCTGCTGCTTCCTCTCGCGGCGGAGCTGCTTGCGCGCGCGCTTCTGCTGCCTCTTGAGCTGCTTCCAGTCGCGCAGGAGGTCCTTGACCTCGCGCCGCAGGGCCGCCCGGTCGAGGGCCATCGCGGCCGGGTCGCCGGAGGAGGAGGAGGAAGAGGAGTGCTTGGCCGCCTTGATCTTGTCCTTGATGTTCCTCACCTGCTCCTTGGTGATGTGCTGGTCCGGGCCTCGAAGCGACTCCTGAAGGCACTGCTTCGCGACCGGCAGCTGGGTATCGCGGAGGTCGTCGTAATCGGGCAGCGAACCGACCGACGACTCGGAGCTGACGGACGACGCGTCCGAGCTCGTGCTCGTGCTCGAGACCGAGCCGGACCGGGACCGGAACCGGTGCCTCTCGCCCGGGCCCCGGTGCTCCCCGCGTCCACGCTCACACGCATCTCCACCATCCTCACACTGATTCCACCATCCTCCCCTCCCCCAACCCATCCCCCACCCACCTCGCCCACAGCCGAAACCTCTAGGCCCACCGCCCGCCCCCCACCCAGGCGGTCCCCAAGGACCCCGACCGGCACCGGCGCCGGCCCTAGCCCCCGCTCTCCCCGGGCCGCCAGGAGGGAACAGGGGCTGGCCGTGGAGCCGAATTCCGTTCCCGTCCGCCACGAACCCGCCGATCCGCAGCGAGCCCTCGCGCCCGTCCGCGACGATCTTGTTGCCGATGCTGACCCGGTCCGGCTCGACGTTGATGCCCGCAAAGCGAAAACCGCCTCGGCCCGGGCCCCGGCCCCGGCCCCAGCCGCCGCCGCCGCCGCCGCCGCCAAAGTGCGTTGCGAAGAAGCCGCGGCGCGGCGCCTCCTCCGTCGTCCCGCTCCCGGGCGGGTTGGGCTGGTCGAAGGAGGGGTCCCAGCCGCCGGGCGGTGCCGGCGGTCTCTTCTCGTCTTCTTCGTATGGCTGGGGCGGGAGGTCGGCGAGGCCTCTCTGGCCGCTGTCGTTATTGTTCCCGCTACTACCGAGCGGAGCGGTTTCCTCGAAATCCACGCGGATACTGATGCGGCGCGGGCCAAAGAAGCCGTCGTTCCATTCGCGGACCGTCGATTCGACGCCCTGCCGGTGCTGGCTGGCATCGACGCGGTCGCCGGCCGGGCGGATGCGGTTCAGCTGGGCCTCGGCGTGGCTCCGGCTCGAGGCCTGCGAGCGGGCGTCGTCGCCGGCGCCCGTGTTGGTGTTGGTGGTCGTCATGGTTTCGGCCCGCAGTTTGCGTTCGATAACTTGTTCGTTGGTAGTTGTCCAGTGGTAAGGCAACAGGTGGTTGACGAAGGTCTGCCAATCTTCGAGCCGGACGTCCCTGGCGGCCAGTTCGGCTGGGTATGGCAGGCTGTCCGGGGAGGAGTCCGGGGTGAGGGTAATGGAATGTACGATGCGTGACTGGCTATTCAGGGGAGGTGCTGGCCGAGTCTCGAAGTACGCAGCGGCAGACGAGCTTGGCCCGTGGTCTACTTCACCCAGGACGCTGGACTGGTGAGAGCTATGGGGCGTGAGGGGAGGGGTATAAATGACATCACCGCTAGTGGAGGTAGTGGATCGAGAAGCGTCGTCAGCCCCGTGCGCGTCTCGCCCCGGAGCCGAGAAGATGTCTGTCTCGGTGTACGGCGGGGGAGGCACGTCCTCAAGGTGAGAGGGCATGGTTGGGTTAACGTGTAAGAGGGCCGAACTGCCTGGTGTGCAAGGGTCCGCAGGAGAGCAATGTCGTCGGCTTGCCACTCGAACGGAGTCCGCTGCTTAAATGTCTAAACCTCGAGGAGTCACAGTCCTGCACACAAAAGGGACGCCACCAGGGAGAGAGAAAACGGCGGGGTGGTATGGTGTATTGGATGCCGGCGAAGTGGCATGGAGCCCAAGTCATAACCTCAGCTTCACTAGAGGCGTAAGCCCAGAACCTTGATCAACCCGTGCCCCCTGTCAGAACCCCGAATGCCCATTCGTCAAGACGCCGTGGCAGAGCTTAAGCGAGTGCGATCTGAGGGCTTGGCAGACATCGCCCCATTGCTGGGGGGTTCCCGTTTTGTTCCCCGCATCCTTCCATTCCACGCAATCCGCACCGGGCTGACGCGGCCCATTGATGCGGCTTTTGGGCGTGCAGCGAGTCCGAGGGACGTGACTATGAGGCGACTGCAAGCAGTGTCTATCCATTTCTAGTTTAGGGCCACGAGGAGCTGTCGCGTCCTTGGCGGCCTTACAATACCGCAGTAGGTCGGAGTTGCCGATGCCGACCGGCTTCAAGGCTCGCCAAGCTGCATAGAGAAGCCTATATCCTCAGTCTTGTAATGATCTGCCAAAATGCTGGCGAGATGGTGTCGCGTTTGGGGACCCCTGTGTCCGTCAGCAACGTCGGACTCAACAGGAAATAAAAAAGAGGAAAAAAAATAAAAGAGGGAAAAAAGGGGAAAGAAATAAATAAAAAAAAAAACGGCGCTAATGAAACGTACAGATTGGTAAGGTAGACGTCGACGAGCTCTGGCGGGATGTAGTCCGTGACCGTGTTTTCAATATCGAGCGCCTCCACCGCAGGCCCGTTCGCATAGCTCACGTAACTGGACGGATCTCCAAGCTCTCCCCGGGACACCTCGTCCGACGGATCCTCGGGACAAAACTTATAAACTGGGCAGAGAACAATGACAGGTTTGAGGTACTCGTGCGCGGCCTGAGCGGCAATGCAGCAGCCGCTGTCTACCAGCAGCCCTCCGTTCTGGTACACGGCCTTTGCGCTGAGTATGACTTTGTTAACCCGGGGTATGTAAGCCATTAGACCGTTGCTCGCTAGGTTAATGGTGTTCACCCCGGCCGCGTTGAGCTTCTTGCGTAGAGCGGCATAGGGAGCCTCGGCGGTCCCATCAGGGTATTCCAGGCTGGCGATGATGACGGTGAATTTCCTCTTTGACGCGGCCTTCACCAAAAACCTCTCAACAGTCCTTGTGGGCTGATAGGCCAGCACGTAATCGCCGGGGTGGATCTGGATCTCTGAGAAACCCGCAATCTGATCATCGGCCTGATTGATCTCGTCCAAAATCTCCTCAATCCCGTCCATGACCTCTGACCGTAGAGCGTGAAGGCTGGCGGGCTGGGCTTGTGACATGGGCGTCGAAGCTCCCGTTATGGGCGAGTCGCCAGGGTCTGCAACGGACAACAGGTTGAACATGGACTTGGACACCTGCAGGCCTGTCGAGATGGCCGAAGGAGAAGGGCGGACGGGGACGGGAACCGGGGCAGGTCGCTGTGGCGGCGGGTGCGTGCTCGGACTCAAACTCTGGATGTCGGAAGCGGCCTCGCTGGCCAGGTCGTCGGCATTCCTCTCCTCAGATGCCTCGTCCCGGATGAGACCCAGGACGCGCCGCACCACGTTTCCAATGACGGGCTCCAGCGGCGCAGCCCGAACCAGCCTTGACCCAGTGCTCTGGACCCTGAACAAAAGCTGGTCGACATCGTTCCATCTAGATTTGGCGACGACCTGACGGAGGATGTGTGCTGTTGCCTTGGCGCATTCGTCGCCCTTCACTTGCCGCCGCTTAAGGAGGCTGTAACCCAGGGTTAGAAGTTGTGAGAGACGAAAGTATTGGCGGAACACCGGCTTACAATATCAGCGATTCGATCGAGGCCTCCAGACTCCGGCTGCCGAACGACTTGATCAAGCCGTCCAGGCTCGGCACATGGGTTGCTTGAGAGGGCGCCATAGCTTCGTCTTTGTTTTGGGGCTGATCGGTCGCGGGGCACAGAAAAGGCTCGGCGATTTAATGACCCCGCGTCGGTCAGAGCACGAAAAATACCGATAACAGTTAATACCGGATCGTGATTCGGGCTTTAGAATAGCTGAAACCGTGAAGATTCCGCCGGCGGCAGTGGAGACAGCGCGTGCTTCCGAATCGAGTTCGTGTCCAGTTATCGAATTGGCTCAGAGAGCAATGGATGTGAGTCAATGAGCACGTTCGAGCTCCAGAACCGAGAAAATACAGTGGGGTCACAATGCCGTGCCCCGCGCATGCCCGTGTCAAGGCGGGTAAAGCTCGGAAGTAGTTATTTGCAGGTACTTACAAGAGTAATACAAAATCCGTAATGCCAAGAGCAGACGAGACAGCCCATACTAGTAGGAACAGGATTCGCGCTAAGATAAGCGGAACGGCGATACAATTGGCCTTCAAAATTTGGCTCTGTAGCAACTTCACATCTGGAAAATCTGCAGACGAGCGACTGTGCGAACGTGGCGGCAGCGATTGCAAGCACTTTTCCAGGCCAACCCTTATCTGATAGCGATCGACTTGCCATTGTGGTCCTGTTTCCAACAGTTCGAATCATTCGCATCTAAATCCATTTTTTTTACGAACACCAACACATCAAAATGGCGGCCGAGGACAAAGTCGAGGTCGTCGACGACAAGAAGCTGAAGAAGGAGAAGAAGAGCAAGGACAAGTCGGAGAAGAAAGAAAAGAAGCGTAGCGAGAGCGACGGTATCCGCAAGGAGAAGAAGGACAAGAAGAAGGACAAGGCGAGGCAGGACAAGCTGGCTCGCGCCCTTGACGCCCACCTCCAAGCCGATGCTGCCAAGTCGTTCGAGGCTCAGGACGAGCAGGACGACGTCGACCCCGAGGACATTATCAAGCCCGCCGAGGAGCTGGTACCGTTTGCGCTGCCGCTTGCCGACGAGAAGACACACAAGAAGATCTACAAGCTGATCAAGAAGGGTGCGTCTCAGCTCTGGTGGAGACAATCGCTCCCCTCCCTCTCCTCCCTCAAGACATTGCGTGGAAATGAGGGTCCAAAATAAACTGACCCGATGTCTCAACAGGCGCCAAACTCAAGTCGATCCACCGCGGCGTAAAAGAGTGCGAGAAGGCCATCAAGAAGTGCCCGCCCAAGACGGCCGCGTCGGGCGAGACGCCGGCGCCCGGGCTCGTCATCATCGCGGGCGACATCTCGCCCATGGACGTCATCATGCACTTCCCCATCCTCTGCGAGGAGCACGGCGTGCCGTATCTGTACGTGCGGTCGCGGGCCGACCTCGGCGTCGCGGCGTGTACCAAGCGCGCGACCAGCGTCGTCATGCTCAAGCCCGAGGCCAAGAAGAACGCCGGCGGCGAGGGCGGCGCCAAGGACAAGAAGAAGGACGCCGACACCGAGATGGAAGATGCGGGCGACGACAAGAAGGTCAGCGCGGAGGAGTACCTCGAGGCGTGGAAGGAGCTGGTCAAGACGGCGGAGAAGCAGTGGAAGATCCAGGTGCAGCCGTGGGTCAAAGGCACGCACCCCCTGCAGATTGCTGAGAGGGAGAGGGCGAGGCAAGCGGCAAGGGCTTGAGTTAGGGCGGTTGCAAAGGAAAAAAAAAGGGGAGGGGGGATCACGGAAAGCTGCTTCCGGCTTCCCCCTGGCTGCGCGTTGAACGACACGGCAAGGGCAAGTCCACTCATCGCCATGCGACGCGGGCTTTCCACGACGATTTGTTCGTGGTTCCGTCATCAGCTCCCATGACACGGTCACATTTTCATTGGCCCCAATCTCCGGGCAGCACAATGGCAATTCTTGGGTGGGATTGCCCACATTATCATCATCTGCCGGCTGTATCACCACCAACGGTCAGCTTGCTCTCTTGGCTTTTATGGCTCTCTTGTGTAATGGATGGCGTTGAGAGGGATGGGCTCTTTGCATCGGTTCCGGGAGATTACTGGGCTCCTGTCGTAAATACGAAAATGAAAAGTTACTCTTGTCACGGATCCCCAGTCATAATAACAATGCTGCAGAGCGAAGAGGACCAACGACACCTGCGAGAGAGTATCAGGGGGAAAGAGGCAAGTTGCGATTATAAAACGTTCCAGATTCGTAAATGTAAAAAAAAGCGTGATACATGTACAGTCAATTGGCAGGTGAGAATATATATATCACTGCCGAATTCCTTGTACCGAGGCCACTCTATGGATGCGCCCGATGCAAGGAAAAGAAAGGTCTGGCCGCTCCGTCTTTAACTCCACCCCATTCATCTTCCTTTACTCGGATCGGAATACGTTCCGGCTCAGGGGAGTGCCACCGGCTCCGGAGCTATGACGGACGTTAGCATCAATGGTTTTGGGGGAGGGGGGGAGGGGGGAAGGGGGGCTGCTTCACGAATACACCGGCCACTCACTGCTCAAACGGGTTGGTGCGTGTTCCCCACCAGGTCAAGAAGAGCGACAGGCCGACGGTCTCGAACAGCTTAGCGAGGATGCTGACGCCGACCTGCTCGATCGCGCGCTTCTCGACGAAGAGCTGGCTGATGAACTGTTGTCGCAGTCAGCAAAGGGGCCCGCTACCGCTTTCCGGAGACACCTCCTCGCATGCTTGGGATAGGTAATAAAAGGGAACGAGGGGAGACAAACAGTAGGAGCGCTGGTGGCAGCAAAGATCAGGCCGCCCAAGTAGGTGGCGCCCTTGTAGCTGAGGGTGCCGGTGGCGTTGATGAGGGCGCCGACGCCGTACGACTGCAGCGCCGAGCCGATGAGGGCGGTGCCCCAAGCGACGGCGGCGCCCGTCGCCTCCCGCGAGCGGAGAAACTCCTCCTTGGTGTTGGCGGCCTTGGCGCGCTGGTACGTCTGGCCGAAGAGGGGGGTGAGCACAGCCAGCTCGGCCGTGTGGTTGAAGACGGTGCCGAGGGCGATGGCCGAGGG
This sequence comes from Thermothelomyces heterothallicus, assembly GCF_042370625.1. NCBI lineage: Eukaryota > Fungi > Ascomycota > Sordariomycetes > Sordariales > Chaetomiaceae > Thermothelomyces > Thermothelomyces heterothallicus. The sequence goes on along the minus strand of NW_027192570.1, from coordinate 995,844 downwards.
CTTAACGGCGGGGAGATCTGGAGGAAGACGTTAGCTTGCTGAAACGAGAGTGGATGCCGCGTGAGCGGTGTTTGTGGTCGTTGTTGTCATTGTGGTTGTGATGGTTGGCTGTCGTGGTGGTGGTGGTGGTGGTGGTGGTGGTGATGTCCATCGCCTGTTGCCCGTTTTCAAGCCTACTTCCCCCAAGTTCTAAAGTGTGAACGGATTCCCCACACTTTGAGACGAGATGACATCAAGGAACAGGCGGTACAGCCCACCCGATTGACGAGCGAGACCCAACCCGTCGGTCAAAGAGTAGTCTGGCATCCAATCTCTTCTTCCAGATCCGAGGTGTCGACTTGTGAAGATGGCAATGGCTGACAATTGACCATGAATGAAATCCAGCAATTGAGACCATGCTAGGATATCCGGAGACCGGAAACGGAAGGACGTGCATCATGAATGCGCGGGAGGGGCGGGTACTAACAGTGCAGAGACATGTTGGATAGTTGAGATCGTTCTGAGATTGAGTCGAAGTCGGGGGTCTGCCGACTTTCTGTGGAGGATGAGGTTGAGAAGCGTTGTTTTCTGGTTCTTTGAGTTAAAAGATCTATAGGACGAGAAAAGGCAAGCACACCTCGGCGTGACCGTAGAGGGAAAGCAAGTCAGTTTATAGCAAGGACTACGGCAAGCCTGGACGGAAGCATGACCACTTCTCCTCCAAAGTGTCTAACCCCCCCGGTCCCGTTTGTGCGTCACTCGTCTTGCATGTTAGAATGGGGATACACTTCGTCCATCCTAACTGGCCTCCAACTTGTTAGGGCCACCTGAGTTGGAAGGCTTTCCCCTTGGTTTTCCCGGCACATAACATCATCGCATCGTAGCTGCCCAGAACTTGCGCCTCTGAGAAGCCGCAGCATGACGTCATCACCTTGGTTGTTAGAAGCGACCCTGGCTCGCCAGAACTCGTCTACCCCACTGCAACGCCAAACAGATCGTGTTGCCTGCGGCTTCCCTTGCAAGTTGTCCCAGAATCGTGTTCAATTGCATCTCGCAACACTCTTCTAGTGCCAATTCTTTCTGGAACTGAGAGGAAGAGGGTTCCATACCTGACGCAATCGAGTAACATCCAAGGTGCCCTGGCGGCAATCTCTCCGCATGGTCCGTTGTTCCTGGCAAAACCCCGAGATCTGTTCGATCCTGATTCCGCAGGAACCCGCAGCAACAACTTCCGGCATGGCCGCGCCTGGCCGGAGACGCGGAAACCTCATCAATGCATCGGGGAAGTTCCGAGAACCTTGGAATTGGCTGTTGACAGCTCCCTGCCTGCATTTGAGGGACTTGTTGCTGCTCGCAAAAGTTGACCTATCCCCGCTCGGCCTGTGAAGTCTCGTCTTGTTCCGTGTTCACTACACAGAGCACAATATTCAACCGAGCACCTAAGCGAAGAAGCATCCATCACCCACTTGCATTGCCTGCTGTCAAAAGACGGACCTCATTGGTCCACCGTATTTTTCTGCACAATGGGCAGCTGGGTGTGTAACTGAGAAGCAAGAGAATCACGTATCGGGGTACCGCAGCCCGAGTCCGCTTGGCTTTGGATCTCCAATTCACCGGCCGCCGACAACAAGGGTTAGGGTTAGGCGCCCCTTGCCAAATGGGAGCATCTTGTTATTGCTGTTGTACGTCTTAGGGATATATAAACAAGACAATCCCGAGATTGACACCTCGAGGGATCTTATCAGGAATCTCTCATTACGCTCTTGCTTGCTTACCCCACTTGCTCACCTGCTCTGTAACACCGAATTCTCTTTCTTTCCTCTCCTTCCTTCGCTCTCTCCAAAGAAAAACAATGCCACAGATGCTCCGATCCTTGCCGAGCACCTGGATGCTAGTACATGGATGCCCAAAGATCAGCTTATTTTTTTTTCTTCTTCTACACTCGTTCAAGCCATATGCTGCCCGTCCTCGCCCCCGCGCAAGGCCAGGAGCGCGCGCACATCAGACACATACTGCAGGCCCTCTAGTAAGGGTATTAGATACATGAGGTCGCTGTCCGTCGGGTCACTGATCCAGCCTTGTATCGGGATTGCATTGTCTAAAGCGGGCAATTGTTAGCAAGGAGGCATTGGACAGGGAGATATATATATATAGAGAGAGAGAGAGAGAGAGAGAGAGCAAGCAAAATCTTGGGTGACGAGGGGATTCACCTTGGTGGAACATATAGCTCAGTGGGCTATTATCGAGAATCATAACTTTACTCAGGTCCGGCTCCACTGAGCTGAGGTCTTTGATAAAAGCGCCATGTCGGAAGGTGCAATGCTGGCGGTAGTAGCGAGCCGAGAAGTACTTACGCTCGGCCTCGAGCCAGTCGATGACCGGGTCGGCATACTCCTGCACCGACGCGGTGAAGACGACCAGGTTGTACCACTTGCTGACCCGCCTCAGAAATTCGTCGCAGTGCGGACGCTTGTGTACGTAGTACAGGATCGGGTGTTGCGGCCCGATGGCCGTCTGCCCGCCCGCGCTCTGGTACGTCGTGTTGAGCCGCACCTCGACCATGTGCCCCGATCCCATCCGCCCGCCCTTGGAGAGGCTGTGTATCAAGGTTTCGTCAAGATCGAGAATCAGCGTCTTTTGATGCCTGACGTCGGTCATTTCTACGTTTTTGTTGATGTAAGAGGGTTGCCGACGGGGTATCAATGGCCGCGGAGGAGCAGGCGTCTTGGGATATTTGGTGAGGGCGCCGGAGGGAGAAGTTGGCGACTTGAGCTGGGCAGAAATGGTTTCGATGGCGTCGCCGGAATCGCTGCTTTCCCGGATACCAGTCGATTGCGATTTCCGGTGCTTCCTCTGTCGGAGGGCCTCGTCGGAGCTCAGCTTGATCCTGATGGAACGCTGAGCCGGGGCGGCGTCGTCGGAGTCCGGCAACGACTTCGAGCGCAAGTGTTTGCCACTTGTTCCTCGACGGCCGCCCTGTCTCTTGCGGTCCGGATCTGTTTCTGATTCCGATGAGAGGCCGGACGACGAAGAGCCGCTCTGCCCAGTGACGCGTAGTGCCCTATTTTTCCCTCGACCGCTTCTGCTGGCGGACCCATCCAGACCCTTTCGCCGCTTCTCGGACGCCGCCATCCCCTCGTGATAATCCAGCGCCATCCTCTTCGCATTACCGCCATAGAAGCCGAACAACTTCCTGAGCTGCTGCAGCGGCGCAAAATGGCCGTTCTCGTCGCAGAAGCAGGCGTACAAGTAGACACCGGGCGCGGTCAGCGTCGACAGCATCCACCGTATGGAATCTACAAAGGCGTTGGCGATCCGCTTCGGATAGAGCACCCACATCGAGCCTCTCGGGCTGATCTCCTTCGCCTGAGGGATCACGGGCGTCGCGTCATCGACCCCATACCCATGGCTACGGTCATCTATGGGCGTGCTTTCCAATCGGAAGTCGTCGGGCTCGGCGACTAACCCGTCTTTCTCTTCGACGTTACCGAGCGCGCTCTCGGTCTGGTTCTGCCGCGGCCCGTCGGCGTCGGAGCTCACCGCTAACCCTAGAGCGTTGAGCGAGTTCGATCGTGACGGTGCTGGGCTCGGCGGAGGGGAGACTCGGGCCGAGATGATATTGAGGGAGTTCATCTTGCCGTCGACATCGAGAAGGCCATGAAGGATGGATGCGACCGCGCCAGGGGATATCGACCGGGACCGGGGGCTTCCGCTTCCGTGGAAACACAGTCGGCGTGCGGACTTTGCGGCCGAAGAGGCCCAGACGCAATGGCTCTGCGCTCAGCACACCTCGTTCGTTGCTGCTCGACGCGCTAGATTTAAATTCACCTGTGTGCAGTGCCGCCCAGAAATAGGTTGCAGTTGGGCGTGGAGGATGATGCCGAGAAAATGGGACCTGCTGCGGCAAAGACCGGGGGGTTCGTATTAGTTCCAAAAGTCCAGACGGGACGGGCGATGTCATCGGCTTTGGTTTTTTCAGGTTGGAGCCCGACCTTTTCCCGCTTCGAACAGGCTTGCCAACTGGAAATGACAATGTAAGGCAGAGAAAAAGTGGTTTGACAAGAATTTGCCAAGTTTCCGGGTTCAGTGCAAGCCTGCTCACATCGCTTCGTTGGGAAGAATTCCCGTCGTCTGGTACTCAAGGCGTGTCGAGCCGGCAATGGCTGTACACTACGAGGAGAACGCGGCGCTAGCGGGGAGCTCCCTTACCAGAGGTGGTACTTCGTACTACGGTAGTTACCAGGTGACGGATCCTTGGCTGGGCCAGCCTGCTCAACAAAAAGTGAACGGCCCTGTGTCGCTTCCCCCAAATCCAATTGCCTTCTTTCACGTGCCAATGGCAGCACAGGACCCCTCCCCATTTGGCGCGGAATCCACAGCAATAGCCCCTGGCCCAGGCAAACGGAGTATCCGTGATCATCACGTAGAGCATACACTTATTAGCGAGATCTGCAGGTTCAGAAAAGCACCTCACTACTAAGATGTTGACTAGTAATCAAACGTGTAAAGGCTGCCAATCTAAGATTCGTGTCGAGAACCTCATTTAAGTCATACTCCAAAGCAATTTCAGGGAAACCCTAAAGTAAGACGTTGTTGGCCTAGAACAAATGGAATGAGAAACAACGATGGCTTACCTGAGCTCCTCATTATTCCGCGGAGGGAGGAAGGGATCCGGTGCTTCTACCAAGGGAAACATACAACTGCACATAGTCAAATGAATTCTCATTTGACTCGCCACGCCCGGCCCGGAATGAAAACTTGTAAAAAGCAGGCAATATCCTCTACGGGTTACCACTGCAGCATCGCAGAATGCGTGACGGCCTAGTTGGGAGGAGAGTTAGCCCCAGTTAGCCCCAATGTGTTAGCTGTCAGGCGCCTGGGTGATGGGTGCTCCCAAGACTTGTCGCGTGGCTCGTGGGACTTGTCCTTGGGCCAGCGCCAAAGGCCAAGTATGTCCGCCTCACACAAGGAGAGACGGCAAGTGACGTAGGTGTAGCTCAGACAAAATCTTGGGTCAATCGGGCCGTGGTGCGGAACACTTGTTCCACAGCCAGTTGGCAGACGTATAAGTGGAAATTGGCCCTCCCAAGCCGTCGCGGCGACTCGGCACCAGCGTGACTGCCAGCCTTATTCCGGCTAACAGGGAGGAGCACGTCTTCTCTTCTTGCACAGCTTGATTATGCAGTTGACCATAGAAGATACCAATAGACCACATTCGGAGAAACAATCAGGTCTATCCACACCTCCCGTGCTTTGTGATGTACATAGTGCGTCTATCTATCTATCACACGTACCCCCTCGCCAACTGGCATCGTAATCCCCCCAACCCTTACTCTTCGCTTCCGAACTCGGCACGGCCCTGCTTCGAGTTGAGGTAGTGGTTCCTATCACCCCGGTGAGCATCGGACATTGTGCACAGCCGAGATGGACTCCCTACCTCTCAATAGCCCAGTTGATCAGGTAGTAGCCGGCAATCATGGGGGGTGCCCAGTACAGAACCTGGGAGCTGAAGCGCCTCCAGGTGTTGAAGACGGCGTCATGAGCAGCACCGGCGAGGGGGTGCTGGCGGTTGGGAGCAATGCCGTAGGAGACGATGCCCTTCTGCTTCATGCCACCTGTTGATTATTCCGTCAGAAGTCGGTCAAACAAACGCCTCCCTGTTTGCCGGCGAATCCGTCGCGATGGTGCCGTTTCCATTCTCTAGAGGAGCCCGTGTCCTACCCTCCACCCATCAATCCCGCCTCGCTTCGGATCTCACTCACCAAAGTTGCCCCAGTTCCCGAGGAAGCTAAAGACACGTCAGCAAGCAGTTCTGCGGAGAATTGGCCTTCCAGTGCGCCGTGAGACTGTCGCCTCAAGGGCTCGGGAAAAGGCGCACGGAACGGCAACCACTTTATCGGGATACTGACTTTCCATGCTTGCCAACGGGGGCACTGCCGCCGCCGCCAAGGAGAGTCTGAGTAGGGCGCATTTTGAATCGGTGTTGGGGAAGAGGCAGCGCGTGGGGGGAAAGCCGTCAGGTTTGTAGCGGTCGCAGTGGGAGGTCGGAATAGCTCGCGCCGGTTGAAGTTCGAAATCAGTCGACAGAAGCCGAGAAACAGCGCCTCAATGCGGCTAGTGGTTGGCCCGGGCTGTCGAATTGGCAAGCTTCTCTACGCCTTGGGCCACATCGAGGTCCCACTTCCACAAGTGGCTGCCACGGCCCCACTTTTCCAGAAGCTCCAATCCATTCATTCGCCTTGTGGCAAGCCCGGCCGTACCGCAACGGCGAGCTCAAGCAACCGCCGACAAAGCTTCCCTCTGTCCCGCCGCAACCCCCAACTCGCACAGCCGACAGTAACCTCTGTTGAGCAACCAGGATATACAATGGCGGCAAGAGGTCTGGGGTTCATTTATTCGGCCGCCGTTCCGGCGGCGGTCGGCTACGGCCTGATTCAAGCGTCCATGTACGACGTCAAAGGCGGCACGCGTGCTGTCATCTTCGACCGGCTGTCGGGTGTCAAGGATACGGTGGTCAACGAGGGCACGCATTTCCTCATTCCCTGGCTTCAGAAGGCCATCATCTTCGACGTCCGGACCAAGCCGCGCATCATCCCGACGACGACGGGTAGCAAGGATCTGCAAATGGTCAGCCTGACGCTCAGAGTGCTGCACCGGCCCGAGGTGCAGGCACTCCCCAAGATCTATCAGGTCGGTCCTCGCTTTTTTTTCCCCGCCGCATTCTGTTTCCTTTCTATTAGGATGCGTACGTCGCTGACAAAGAGCCCACAGTCCCTCGGCCAAGACTACGACGAACGTGTGCTCCCCTCGATCGGCAACGAAGTGCTCAAGTCCATCGTGGCGCAGTTCGACGCGGCCGAGCTCATCACGCAGCGTGAGGCCGTCTCGCAGCGGATCCGGCAGGATCTGATGAAGCGGGCGCGCGAGTTCAACATTGCGCTCGAGGACGTGTCCATCACGCACATGACGTTCGGCAAGGAGTTCACCAAGGCGGTTGAGCAGAAGCAGATTGCCCAGCAGGACGCCGAGCGGGCACGCTTCATCGTCGAGAAGGCCGAGCAGGAGCGCCAGGCCAACGTCATCCGCGCCGAGGGCGAGGCCGAGAGCGCCGACATCATTAGCAAGGCCATCGCCAAGTCGGGCGACGGCCTGATCCAGATCCGCAAGATCGAGGCGAGCAGGGAAATTGCGCAGACGCTGGCGAGCAACCCGAACGTCGCGTACCTGCCGGGCGGCGGCAAGGGGACAAACCTGTTGATGAACGTGGGGAGGCCATAGGCGAGTAGGAGAGGGCGGGGCCGATTAGGGGGTGATTGAAACGACATCTGACGAGGAGCTGTGTACTACTAAATCTATGACTTCTGCTTATTCCCCGCTTCGAACTGGCATGAAAATAGGAGCCTGCCGTCTTCAGCTGTGTCGATGTCCGCTGGCGCACCCTGTAATCGGCTCAAAGATTGCGTGCCTTGCCAACCACGGCGACGCCGGGACAATTTAGGTCTCGTCACAATGCAGACATTTACAAGACAGGAGTCCTTGAAGACGGACAAGCCTGTTCCTGACGAGGCTTTCTCCGAAGATCCTTCACGGCCCTGAAATTATGGCAGAGTGTAAAAGACGAGGGCAGGAAAGTGAAAGAACATAGAAAGTGAAAGAACATACATGATGAATGTCATCGGGAGTCACTGCCGTGAACTTGCCTGTGTTATCCGTAATCCGTACTTGTATGGATAACGAAGACGGAGTACGAATTGCTCCGTATTTTACATGTATTGTCATCCGTACATAAACATAGATCCATCTTCCGTACTCCACGGATTAACTACCCGAAGTACGGAGTAGTACGGAATAGTTACCTAGCGCAAGCTTGGCTTTTGGGATATCCACAGCGATGCAGCTGCACCCGGATAGCCCTGCCAGGCTGCCAGATTCATTAGTGACTGGCTTGGCAGGCCTCATTCCAACCTCTCGACTTACCAACCTTACCCCGAGTTGCACCAAAGCCATCGAAGCCTAACTCCGTCAAATACATGGCTCTTCTACGACCCGAGCACTTTCTTGGCCGAGATTCTCTGACGGCTAGATCACAAGAACCCTCGTAATTTCCCTTTTTGCATCCTGCTAGTGGAGTCGCCCTTTTGCATATGCCGACCCATTAACTAGCTCCTGCATCACCTTCACAACCGCCCTTTCCTTCCGTCGCTACAGCCAACTTGATTCTAAGCTCGCCGAAAGAATTAGTCACACGTTCCGGTAGCTCGCAGGGCGGACTTGGCTGAGTGCACTCTCTTTGTCGATTCCCCGAGGCCGATGTTCAAGTTCAGCGACAGGATCGCCTGGCCTGAATACTTCTCCCCTCCGCTCGCTTGGTTGCAGCTTCAGAGTTGACCCTCGGTCTCGACACCTCTCCTCCCTCGCTTCTGCAGTGCTCAGCCACGCATCATAATACTTCGGTCCGCCTTCTTCGTTTGATTCATACGCCAGTTATCGGTCCATCCATCCTAACTCCACTTCTCAACGAAGTTCGATCGCGCTGGGGCCTCTGCTGGATCTGAGCCGCTGCGCATAAGATACCAGACGACGGGGCCCGAGCTGCTAGATCGGTCTCTGATTCTTCAGAGCCATCCACTTAGAAGACTGGAACTGGTTTTTGGTTCTCTCCGTTCATGGTGCAACTGATCTTAAGCGATCCACGTCCTCCCGGTCACCTGCTAGTGACCTCCATCGGCAGTCACGGGCCTGAACTGCCAGCACAACCCCGCTTAACTCGTCCCCTCGTGCTCCCCAGCCGCGGATGAGATGGATGCCGTTCTGCGGAACTTCAAGTTGATTCCCTGCCCCACAGGGGACAGCTGCACCAAGGCCAACTGCCCGTGGCAACACCCTCGGGACCAAAGCACTCCAACGAAACAAGCAGATGGTGGTAGCCAGGATGAAGACGGGCCACGAAAACGTCGAAAGGTCTCTTCTGAGCCTGCGTCTACCCCGGATCAGCCTGCTCCGGCGAAGCCTCAGCCTTCCACAGCCAACCGCCCGGTTTCGCCGCCACCCTTGAAGCGAAAACAGCCCCAGCTGCCAGGCCACCCAGCTGCGGGCGCAACAGCAACCAAGCCATCACCAAACCCGGTCCCATCTCCCTCGACTAGTAAAGGCTCTGAACAGGGCGCCACGCCCCGAAAGGTTACACCGCAACAGGCCACGCCGCAAAAGGTCGAGCCTAGGAAGCCTGAATCACTCAATCCCCGACACCTAAAGACAGCTGCGCCAGCTCCCCATGACTTTCGATATAAAGCTCTCAAGCTTCTTCACGAGCAATTCCAACGCCTCAACAACGAGCTGAAGAAAGACGCCAAGGAAGATGAGCAGCAGCAGCTGGTTTTGTCGGCCCAAGAACTCATCTGGTTAGCATTGGACGAGGAGCAGAAAATGGCGACGGAGAAGCCGTCTATCTACCAGAACGTTATCAAAAACCGCATCATGACCTACAAGAAGATGACGGTCGGCCAGTGGAGGGACGAGCGCGTTGCCGAGCGCAAGAAGAAAGAAGCCGCAGCAACACCGGGTTCGAACACACCAAGGAAACCGGTCCTGGGACCGCCCAAGGTCATAAACACAGGCCTCACGCCCGAGCAGGAAGTCAAGTTCCTCGTCTACTTGCAGACGCCGATTGATAAGCTCGCCCAGTGGGGCTATGTTCCGTCAGCCCCTACCGCGGAGGAGATTAGCAAGGCGCGCGAAGGGGAAGAGGCGTCGTTGGGGTACGAAGTGTGCGACCGCTGCAGGACGCGCTTCCAAGTGTTTCCCGGTCGCCGCGAGGAGGATGGGGCTCTCACATCGGGCGGCAAATGCGTCCATCACCCGGGCAAGGCGTACTACCCCGAACGGAGCCTCGGCGACACGGAGAAACCGTCCAGACGGTACCGGTGCTGTCAGCAAGTGGTGGGTGAGTCAGCAGGCTGCGTGAGCAGCAACACGCACGTCTTCAAGACGACGTCGCCGGCGCGCCTGGCGTCTATTATCCCGTTCGCCGAGACCCCGCCGAATCCGCTCGCGCCAAAGGACCGCGCCGTCTGCTTCGACTGCGAAATGGGCTACACGGTGCGCGGGATGGAGTTGATCCGACTGACGGCCACGAGCTGGCCGGACGGAAAGGAGCTCTTGGACGTCCTGGTGCGGCCGGTGGGCGAGATTTTGGACCTCAACTCGCGGTATTCTGGTGTGTGGCCGGAGGACATTGTCAATGCCGAGCCGTGGTCGGGTGAGGAGGATGCAAGCAGTCGACCCCAGGAGGAGGAGGACGATGGCGGAGACGGGAGGGCGCCCGAAGGGGGGAAGCCCAGGGCGCGGAAGAAGATGCGAATCGTCCCATCGCCCGTCGTGGCTCGCAGCCTGCTCTTCTCGCTCATCTCGCCCGACACGCCACTGATTGGGCACGGCTTGGAAAACGATCTCAACGCAGTCCGTATCATCCATCCTACCCTCATCGACACCATCCTGTTGTTTCCTCACCGCCGCGGCCTACCGATGCGGTACGGTCTCAAAATGCTCATGGAAACGCAGCTCAACAAGGCAATCCAAGTGGAAGTCGAGGGCGAAGAGATGGGGCATGACAGCGCCGAGGATGCCCGGGCTGCGGGCGAGCTAGTGCGGCTCAAGGTCCAGGAGAAGTGGAACGCCATGAAGGGCGAGGGATGGCGCCTGGTGAACGGGGAGTTTGTGCCGCCCGGGGGGAGGAAGGATGGGGAGGGCAAGCTGAGCGAGGCGTTTCTTGAAAGCTAGGAGGCACACGTGCGCAGCTAGCCTGCGAGAGACTGAGGGCTGTCGAGTTGATAGGCATTGGAAGGGGGGAAGGGGGGAAGGGGAGGAGGGGCGGCTGCTTCGGCTGAGATACTGCTGGCATTCTGCTAGCGTTCCTCGTTGGCTCCGGCAATAGCCGTGGGTAGGGGGCCAAATTTGGAGAGGCGTGCATGGATTCCATCACTTCTGCATACAGGCATAAATTGAAGTGCTTTCCCAGCGGTCGTTCTTGTTCTTGGGCGTCGACTTGGTTGAGGATTTGGTATCCAAGGTTCAGTTGAGTATATTTATCGCTGGTTAGTGATCCGCTTGGCTAACCCAGAGAAGACTCTTAGGTCAGGGAGGGAGCGCCATGTCTGGGCACCACAAGGCTTCGAGGTTCAAGACAAGAATGGCCAAGAGCATCCACCTACTCTTCATCCGAGGGGTTTTCCGGGTTTGTAGTCGGAAGCCGGGATACAAGCCCTTCCTTCGGCTCCACCACGGCATATCGCTTTCCCTCCGCCGTGTGACGTCAACCGCAAGCGAAGACCATAGAATATTCTGTGATTCGAGACAGCTCGTGGGCGATGTCGGCATTCGAGGTAGAAGGCACACATTAGCCGCTCTGGAGCTAACGAGACATTTCGTTGCCCGCAAGCAATCCAGCTCCTTCTCCCAAAGGCCAAAAAATGGTATTCTGCTGCGTCAAAATGCCTTGAATGAGGGATACATCGTCATCATCATCATCATCATCATCATCATTTTGTTTGTTGCACTTTGCTTTGCCTAGGTCCAACATCATCACCGTGCCCTCGTATCATCCTTGGGAGTTCTTGTCAAATCAGTATTTACCAAGACAGAATACCAAAAGCAGTCAGTCGGAGCAAACAGTTGGGAGTCCCTCCCTCTCTTCCTATATATAAAATGAGCGCCCACGAGAAGGTGGTCGCTTCCGATAAGAGTACAGTACACGCCTCTGCACTCCTTCTTCTCACCGAGCTCGCTTTGCTGGCGCCCCCTACCCCCTTCTAACACGGCCTGCCAGTCTGGGCGTCCCTGATAACCAAGGACTCGTACCTGCCGGGCCTCCTCACCCTCGCCTTTTCTCTCCGCCGGGTCGGGTCCAAGTACCCCCTGGTCGCCCTCCACACCGGCACTCTCGCCGACGATACCGTCCGCGCCCTCGCCGAGAGAGGGATCCCCCTCCAGCGCGTGCCCTATATCTTTCCCGGAACCCGGCCGCCGCAAGCGGGCGCCGTCGTCGGCCCCGACGGCCGGAACGGCGCGGCGAAGCGGGGAGGCAGTGCCGTCGCCGACCGCGAAGCCGATGATGATGGCGGCAGCGGCAGCAGCAGCACCACCACCACCACCACCACTACCACTACCACCAACGGTAACAGTACCAACGGTGGTGGCGGCTCCCGCGACGGCTGGTACGCGCACGACCCGCGCTTTCGCGACTGCTTCACCAAGCTCGCCGCTTTCTCGCTGGCCGCCTACTCCCGCATCGTCCTGCTCGACGCCGACATGCTGGTCCGCCGCAACATGGACGAGCTGTTTGACCTGCCGCTCGACAACGAGAATCGGTTGTTTGCCGCCACTCGTACGTCTATTTCTTTTTCTTTTTTTGTTCTTTTTTTGTTTTCTTTCTTTCTTTCTTTCTTTCTTTTTCTTTTTGTTTTGTTTTTCCCACCACTCCCCCCTCACCCCAATCCCCCCTGGTTCACCACGTTCAAGGGACACTAAAACAGAGAAAAAAAAAAAAAAAAAGACGCCTGCACCTGCAACCCCCTCCACTTCGCGCACTACCCGCGCGACTGGACGCCCGACCACTGCGCCTTCACGCAGCAGCACGCCGACCCGGCAGGGGCGCAGACGTCCGGGGGTTCGCCGGACGACGGCATGGGCCAGCTCAACGGCGGGCTGCTTGTGCTTGCGCCGTCGTCGTCGGCGGGCGGGGTAGACGTCTACCGCGCCGTGCTCGACGCGCTGTGCGGGCCGGAGCCGACCCCGCCCGAGCGGCTGCCCTTTGCCGACCAGAGCCTGCTCGGGCTCCTCTTTGCCGGCCGCTGGGTCGCCCTGCCCTACGTCTACAACGCGCTCTGGCCGATGCGCCGCCGGCGCGTGCACGGCGCCATCTGGCGGGACGCCGAAGTGCGCAACGTGCACTACATCCTGACGCCCAAGCCGTGGGAGAAGAAACAGAAGAAGAAGGAGGAGGAGGAGGAGGAGACGAAGGTGAAGGCGGTCGACCGTCAAGAGAAGCAGAACGGGGGTGGTGATGATGATGATGATGATGATGATGATGATGATGATGATGATGGAGCGCCAAACGGGCGACAGGCTCGGACGGGGAGGGATGATGGTGGCGAGGGCGACCACCCCGCCGACGGCACCGACGACGACGACGATGTGCTGGATCGGTGGTGGTGGGAAGTCGATGCGGAGAGGAGAGCATGGGAGGCCAAGAACGGGATTGGGGAGCAGCAAAGAGGGTAGTCTCCGTTAGGGGGTCACGGAGCCAGACCCGAGAAGACCCTATTCGGTAAATGGGGTTTGGATACCACCCTCATCAAAACGTCGGGAGCCTATTTGAAGCAGGCCTTCCACACTTTTGGAATGCCCGGATGGTGCATTTGGACAACCGAGACGGACTCACGACTCGGTAATCAACCACCTTGATAACTGCACAACCACAACCAAGCTAATCATGATGGAAAATGCCGAATGAATGACACAAGCATGGCTCAGCCGCGGCGATTGACGCCAAATGCTCCACGAATCGCGGCACATCTCCTGCCGCACCATCAGCATATCAGAACATCAACTTTTATTTTTACTTCATACGCGATACGTTAATCCCGTCTCTCTTCTCTCTCTTTCTTTTTTAGGTAGGCATAACGTTGACCGCGTCGGACAGACGTATCATAACCTCCATCACTAAAACCTGAAGTCGGCCAGATCGGTAACGGATTCGCCCGTTGGCACTCCGTTCGCCAGCCGAGCTAGCTGCACCCGATGCATTCGACACGAGTATGTCGCGGGGGTGTGGTGCTCGGTAAGTACGAGTCGGGTCGAAAGGAAATGATGTCGACTTGTTTGGGTGATGCAAGGTGTATAGGAGGCGGTAGCTGTAGATTGTATGGAATCATGTCGGCGAAGGGTGCATCGGTTGCTAGTCGGGCCCGGCCGAGGCGCTTGGCGGTGTTGTCCCTGGTCCGCCGGCCGACATTAGGATTATTGGCGTCATAAACTTCTTTCCTTGAGGTGAATCAGACATTGTGCCCTGATTTGAACAGAGAGAGGCCCGGGCAATCAGACGGCTTTCCTTAGAGCCTTCGTGGGAACGCTGTTCGAGCAAAGGAAGAGGAACGATGCGTCTATCGGGCCAGGTGCCCCTTTTTCCCCCCTTTTCTTTTTTCCTCCGTAACGCCACGTTGTCCTCATCATGGTGGTGCGCCTAGACGGTGTGAGTCACACACGTCATCTTGTATCCCCTGTAGTGGGACTGCGTACCCGTATCCATTCGAATCCCGCCGATCGCGCCATTCAGATGCGCTGGTAGAACAGCAGGTAAGCGACCTTGTTCTCCTTCATGCTCTCCTTGTGCTGCTGCTTGGCTTTCTGACCGTTGGAGGAAGCCGTCGACGCGCCGTTGACGACGCTGCTCCATTTCTTGCCGCCAGCCGCCTGCTTCCAGCCGTCGTCATCCCCAGTGTCCTCGTCGTCGATGCCAAGGAAGCGGTTGCCCGAGGCAGCGGCGCCCGCGTCTCTTCGGCCGTCGATCTTGCCGGCGTCCTCCTCGGCGCCGCTCTCGGCGACATCCTCATCCCGCACCCGCCGAATGACTGTGTCGTCAATCCGGATCCATTCCCGGCCGTCCTGGCGGCGGACGTCGACAGTGTAGTGACCGCCGCTGGCGTTCTTGCCGTGGTGGTAGACGACCGCAATCAGACGGTACCGAGGAGTGCCCGAGTTCTCCGCAAGGATGCTGTTGCGGGTCTGGCGCGACAGCACTTCCCGGGGGAACTCGAACTCGAGCGGATAACCGACCTTCTTCCAGATCTTAACGGTGCCGCCGTAGCCCTCGGCATCGAATTGGAAGCGCTTCAGGTGCAAGATCAAGACCGGCGGCACAGACTCGATGAAGACCTGCTTGGTCGCCCGGACGTCCTTGCCGTGGGGTGAGTTGAAGTCGCCATGGAGCACTTCGGGTCGCGTGAGGCCCTTGAGGGCGTCGATAATGTTCCGCACCTCCGGAGAGCCAATGTCGAGCTGCAGAGGCTGGTATGGCTCGAGCGTGACAGAATTCTTGTTGCCCGGGACACGCAGTTCCGAGCGCAGCTGCCCGCCGAAGATCTTGGTGATGGGTGACAACGTATTCGGGTGACCCGAGGACCGCGTGACGGCGGACCGCTGACGGGGACCAACCTCGAGCCAGTCATCACCACCCTCTGAGGCATCGTTTGCCCTCGACGAGGTCGGAGACGGAAGTGACGAGTTAGGAGCGGTAGATGCGGTCGAAGCGGGCACCGTACGCATCACCTGGACGCACTCGTCATGGAGACCCTCGAGGAGGAAGCCGAGGAATTCTTGGGCATCTTGTTGATGACCGCGCTGCCCGGCTCGTTAGTGTGATACCTAGATCCCGAGATACTCCAAACTTACCCTCATGCTCGCAAAGCGAGGAAGCGTCCGGATGGCGTCGTAAACGAACTCGGGGGTGAAAGGCTCGCCGAACTTCTCGTACTCCTCGCTCTTGAGGCGCTTCCTGAGCTGCTCCGCCGACGTGGCCGAGTCTATCACCTTAAACTCGCGCATGAACATGATCCTGTTTGACGTCAGCAGAAGTGCAGCGTAAGATGAAACCGCGCGGGAAACTTACATCGCATCCAACAGAGGCGTCTCGCTCTTGAAACTGTGGGCGGCCTTCTTGCTGACTTGGTCGAGGAAGTCCAAGAAAGGAATGCAAAAGATGAGAACTTGCAAAACCTAGCGACGAGTCAGAAAAAAAAAAAAAGAAAATGCAAAGTCGGGAAGAGCCCCGGAAGAGTGGTGCTCACCGAATTCATGTAACACATATTACCGGTATTCACGAGACCCCTCGGCTCTAGGAAGGCAAGCCGGTCGGGGGTGCCGGGGCGGTAGGCTTGCAGGGCCTGCGCGAGCGAGTTCGCGTTGGCCTTGGCGAAGCCGCCGGCTCCGGGCACCACGGTCGAACCCTCCGCCGTGTTGCCGTTGGTCTGCGCCTGGGCGGCGGCGGCGGCAGAGCTTGTGCTTGCGACAGAGCTGCCAGACTTGGAAAAAAGACCCGTCCAAAGCTTCGGCTTGGACCAGGCAGGTGCCGGCTGGGCAACCTCGGCGCTCCCATCCACGTTCTCCCCAGCCGGCTTGGCGGCCTCAGCCGGCTGTTCGGCAGAGGCGACGGCGGCTTGGGCCCTGGCAGGGGCCGCCTTCTCAACGGCAGCCGATGACTTGGCCTCTTTCGGGCTCGCCTTGGGCAACGCAGGGACAACGGGAACTGCGGGTACCGCAGGCTTCACGCCGGCCGGAGTGCTTGGGGTAGCGGCAGACACCTTGGGCGGCTGCGCAGAACTCGGTGTGGTTGGTGCGCTCGAAACGGCGGGCTCGGAGGGCTGATCTTGGGTGGAAGGTGTCTCAGACCGGGTGGCGGGGGCGGGGGCCTCGGTCTTGGACTCCGCTTTCGGGGTAGAACCACCGGCTTGCTGCGCATCCTCCGAAGGTTGCCGAGCCACCGGGTCTTCGACGGGAGCGTCAGTAGTGGGTGCGTGCTGTCCGGGCAACTCGACTCTCTCGGCATCAGCGCCAAGGTGCTTCTTTCTCCTCCTCAGCTTCGATGTGCGTTGGGGGAAGGGAAGATCAGGCTGAGAGAGCCAGGGGAGCTAAAACGGAGTCAGCACACGAGACGCGATACCCGGAAGCTACCCGGTTTCGGCAACATACCGGTGGCCTGAAAGGCTGTCTGGGCGGCTGGACAGAGGGAGTCGGGGACGGCTTGGTGGCAGGTTCGGACGCCTGCTGAGGAGGGGGGGGATACGCCTCTTGCTGCGACACCGGGCGCGACCCAGGCTGGGGCTCAGACTGAGGAGGCTGCTCCGGCTGGGGCTGAGGAGGGAGTTGCACTGGAACGGGCACCGGGGGCTGAACAGCAGTCTCGTGAAACTGCTGGACTGGAGGGGTCATAGGAGGCGGGAGGACGTGAGAGTGGGTGGAGGACGGAGTGTGTGGCATGGGCGGGACGACGGGGGCGGCGGCGGGAGGTGGGGGGTGGTATGGTGAAGAGACAATGGGGGAGTGCTGCGGGGGGCGGCCATACGACTGCTGCATCGGTACGAAGTGCTGCATCGCGGGAGGCGACCGGACATATCCTGGGTTGGGATAGGGCATGTAGCCGGCCGGGCCGGGCACGGCGCCGGTCTGGTAGGGCGGAGGCATGTAGTAGTGGGCGCCGGCGTAGGGGGCGGCCATGTAGCCGGCGGGATACATTGGCTGGCTGACATGTGGTTGTGGATGGTTGTGGTGACTGTGATGGCCGTGGTGGTAGGCGTGGGCTGAGGGGTAGTGCTGGGGCCGGCCGCCGCGGCGAGGTAGAGGACCGCCGGCGGGCGCGGGACCCATGTCAGCACTCCCTTGCACCTGCTGCCCAGCCGGCAGATGCCCCCGATTGTTCATCATGCCGGCGTGGGGTGCGGGGGGTGCGTGGTGTTGTGGTTGTTGCGGCAGCTGCTCACCCGATGTGAGGGCCACCGCGGCGAGTCGTCGTGGGTCGGGAGCCCAGCAGAGAGGCCAGGATCGGAGGGAGCAACTCGACGGCGAGTTGGCGGGATGGCGTCGGGGATGGCGTCGGGGATGGCGACGCTACAGTGACTCTGGGACCGGCGGTCTTTGCTTTTCAATGGATGGTGCCCGGAAATGCCTCTGTTTCCGACTGCGCTTTCCCTGCCCTGTTGCGCCTTGCAACTTGCACACGAATGAAGAAGTCCTAGGTTTGGGCGCTGCTGCTGTTGCTGACTATTACGAATTAAAATGCGATGCCGATTCGCTGCTGCTCTGGGCTGCCGAATGCGAGTCGGTCGGGGCACTGGTCTCGCCGGGTCCGTCACTGCCCACTTGCCCCGGTTCACGGCGTCGAGGGAAGGAAAGAAAAAAAAAAGGCAGGATCGAGATGCTAGCACATTGGATGATTCCGTCTGTCGTTGAGCAGCTGAGCGTGCAAGGGTGCGCCAAGAAGAAGCGATGTAGGAGCTGGTGGGTTTCGGGGTTCCCACTCTTGCGACAAAATTTACGATCGCCCAGGAAACGCTAACTAAAGCGCAGGCGGCAAGAGCCTGGTCGACGCTCGGGCCACAAAGCGGCTATCGCCCACCAACATGGGTTCAACTTTGGGGTCAGTTATCTGGGGGTCGAGTGAGAGTGAATCACACTCGCTTCGTCGGGTGTTTGGGGGGGAGACAAGCAAAGACCCAAATAAAATCAAAAATAAAATAAAATAGTAAAAAATAACACAAACCCACATTAACGGCCCTGCGAGTCAAAGAATGGTGCGCTGTTGGTCTACACTACCAGCACGCAGAGCTACCGCCCGTCACGGGCTGCAGAAGGCTCAGTTGGCCATGTTCAACCGCCCATTCGTCATGTTTCATTCAAAACAATACTCTAAGTGGTTGGGTACTCTTTCCGGTATCCGACAGAAGCCGGACGCTTGCGCAATCCGCCTGCTTGAATTACAACTTCACTCGTCCCTAAATAACCACTTCCCTCCCCGCATTGCTTCTCGCCATCTCTCTTCCACAACTTCCCTCTCAAGCCGCCGAGCTTCTTCTTTGCTTGCTCTGATATCCTGTGTGCTGGGAAAGTCGGGATTCCAGTATCCGGGCGGCGAGGGTCTCCTCGCGAATCTGTGTCTGTGTCTTCCATACCGATCTGCCAGGTCTTGTGTTTTGGCCTTGAGCCAGATCTCCTGCCGCTCCTCGAGCGGCATCTCGACGAGCCGGTATGCATCGTGACCTAGGTAATCCTCCATCAACTTGATGTCGGACACGCGCGAGAGGATGCCCGGTCCAGCAGCGCTAAGTTCCGACTCCGCCATCGCCCGAAATTTCTTGCCGCAGCAATTGGGGTCGGTGCAGCCCGCAAGCTCCGCCCGCTCCTCCCTATTGCGCACCACCTCGTCGAACGCATACTTGTACCCGTTGTTGGACCTGGGGTTGACCTTGAAATCCTCGGGCCGCAATTCCGCCAGTGGCCGGTCTCGCAGTCGACTCGGCCTCGGAAGACTGTCTTTGCCTTGTGGCTTCCTTCGCAGGGGGGATTCCGTGGAGGATTCTGCGGTTCGAGACTGCTTCATGAAACCCTCGCGATCCTGTTCGACCTCCTCACCCGGTGCAATATTCTCGGTATCCTCTTGGCTAAAGCGGACTTTCACCTTAGCACGTCTCAGGCGGGCCGGGGGCAGAATAGTACCGGTCTTATTTGTTGAGTCTTCGTGCAACAGTGAGTGCAGGCGTCCTTGCGCCGCTGTTTGACGTG
Organism: Thermothelomyces heterothallicus; assembly: GCF_042370625.1. Classification (NCBI taxonomy): domain Eukaryota; kingdom Fungi; phylum Ascomycota; class Sordariomycetes; order Sordariales; family Chaetomiaceae; genus Thermothelomyces; species Thermothelomyces heterothallicus. The sequence goes on along the minus strand of NW_027192570.1, from coordinate 976,536 downwards.
CCGGTCTCATTCCGGGTCGCGGCGGCTCGGGAGAGTAGAACGATTCGAATGCTTCCTCAGCGACATCAGCGATTCCCGAATATCTTGTCCAGCTCGGTCTGATGTGTGGAACGCGGTTCTTTCGTGTCTTTGGCGATTTGTGGGGGGATACACAGGGTGCGGCCGGGAGGGCATCCGGACCTTGAGCTGGTTCTCGTTGTATAGCCGAGCGTGTCTCGCCAAGATGCCGACCGAACGAGGCATCCTCGTCTTTCTGCTCCTCCCTCTCTTCACGAAGGAGACGTCTTTCCCAATCTCGCAGCTTCCTCGGCGTCGGAACCCCTTGCTCCTCTTCATCTAAATCTATACTCTCGTGGGGGCAAAAAACGGGCACCTCTGCGGTGATGACAGGATCTGAACTGGAGCTGTGCTCGCTCTTGATTCTGCGAAGCCGGACTGGTGTGCCTGCATTGTCACCCCCGTGCTTCCGTTTGCGCACGGGTCTCTCGGAGACAACGACCGGGGGGTCCGATGAAGGTTCTTTTTTGATGGTAATCTCGGGTTCTTGTGCCATGTCCGCAGGTATGGTCGACAGCTGAACCGCTTCGTCACTCCCGTCCTGAGTCTCCTCATCGGCCGACCGTGCTCCATCCTCCGTCACGGGCGTTGCTGGCATGCATGCCGCATCACTGCCCATCAAAGGTTTGGAGGGGTGACTGCCTCCCTTGAGACGGACCTCCGGTTCTCGTCCAGAGAGGGGGTCCGGCCAACGAGCGTTGGTGTCAGAAAGTGCACCACCCTCGCCGGCTGGAGCGGGTTGTGGCTTCGCACTGCTCGAAGAAACGGGCCGGCCATCCGTACTCTGATTGCGCTGAACCTTCTTCTCTAGAATCTTAATCTTTGCCTCGAGCGACCGGGCGTATTTAATCCATCCTTCTCGCGACTCGCGAAACTCCCTCGCCCTGCGCCGTACATCCAGGAGTCGTTGTTCGAGAGCTGCAAAATGCACCCGCAGCTTCGAATATTCTTTCTCCCAATCTGTCTTTGGCCCAGGGCTGCATAATGGAAGCAGAGTACTCGACGTGCCAATCTTGCTGTTGACTGACATCTCTGCAAGCGGGCGCCGCATCATTGTGGGAGGTTTCGGAGACGAACTGGTTGACCCTTCGAGCAGTTCAATCCACTCTTTGCGCTCCTCGTCAAACAGGGCTTCCGTCGACAGTGATGGGTCTCCAGCCATCTTCTAAGGCTCGAGAGCGTACGGCTTCGATCCTGTCGGTAAGCGTGGTCTCGGAGGGTCAGGCCGCCGTGCTGAGAGCTTCCAATGGTGAGAAAAGATTCCAACCACCTTGCGCGATTCGCACTCCATTGAAGAGGTTGGTAAAAAGCTAGACCGAGAAACAGCGTCGGAATGAAGCAGATCTCAAAACCGCTAATGTGTTGAAAGTTGAGAGACGGGACCCATAGGCACCAGTCCGTTACCGTGTCCAGCGACGCGTTTGGACCCCTGTGATACAGGGGTTTTAATGGCGCTTCTAACGCGCCAGATCACATGATGGGGCCGCAGCTGCTTTGCCAAACAACATGGCAGTAATTATTCCGTACAGAGTACGTATTAGTTACCTTAGTTACCCACTCCGCAGCCACAATTAAACAAATAATCCGTACTAATAACTAGTTAAGGTACGTGAGTTACCAGAGTCAGCAGGTACTTATCCAGACAGCTTCCGTACCGTCTAGGTAGGCGGGGCGGGACCCTTTGCGCAGCCGCAGATCGAGCCCTTGCTTCCCTTCCCTCCACTCCCAAACCTCGACTGCTACTCCGTAGAGATATGCCGCATCGCCTACGGGGTAGACCGGGGTCCTCAACGGCATCCATAGGTTGCTTTATATGGGTAACTGGGGCTACTTGTCCAGGGCTCAAGCTGGGACAACCAAGACCGCGTAGTTGAGACACTCCTGCAAGGTAAGGTAGGTACTGTTCTCCGTAGCCCATCTTTGGTTACAACGCACCGGTATTACAGGCATCTCCCAAGTAGTAATCACAGCGCAAATCCGATCAGTGGTACATCTTTCAATCTAAGCAGCCTTGCCTTGCATCCGTCGGATGATTCTGCCGTTATCTTCATTGTCCAAGGGATGTTGGGCTACCAATATCGGTAAGATAACGGCGCCATGTCCAATAGCTTAGTTGCCAGCAGGAAGTTGCACGAAAGCGCGTCCACCTGCTCTCCATATATGGGAAGGTTCCTTCTGCCATTCTCGCGGAGATATCAAATCTCCGGCTCACGGACACCTAAACGTGGCAAATTTCCCCTCCGGCCTTACCTGGGGGCCCAAGACCCATCCGCTTGTCAGGAAACCTAACTGCCTCAAAGACGCCGAGACAGAAGGACGGTCACGGCGTCTGTAAGAGAATCAACCTAGCTAAAAGAGTCCCATTTTTGGAGAACCTCATGTTGTCAATATCTCATCTCCCTTTGAACCAGAGACCCGAGGCCTGGCACATTGGGGACAAAACACCGAGTATGGTGGCCAAGGAAACCACTCCGGGCATGCTTTGAGCAAAGTTCAGAAATATTCTGGAGTGTTTGGTGCGATGCTCCAAGCGGCATGTCCCAATTGAAGCCTGGCTGAATGTGCGTGAGCCAGTCACTCTGCAGGCGCGTGTGTGTTCCTTAGATCTCCCGACCTGTCTTCTCAAGAAGTTCTCCATGTGCGAAAAGCATGTCAAACAGAAGGCGCCCGGTTCGGCAGTGGGCAAGCCGAACTGCGTTTAGCGTGTGTGTCGCGCATTGGGACTCGTCACGTTCGGACCGCACTGGGCAGTTGTCGCTATTCAGTCCGTCACTTCACACTGAGGATGTGGGCCTGGCAGTAAGACGAGGGAAACAAGGAGACAGCTTTTAGTATCGAGTTCTAGGGGAGTTTCCTGGATGTCATTGACTGTGAATGCACATGCCTTGAGCATCTACGAAGGTTGAGAAGCAAGTCAAGCCATGTAAAAGAGGCCCACACTGGCTAACTACAGGTTGAACACCGAGGCAGGGGACAGATAACAGACAGGGAGCACTCTGTCGGTTGAGACCGGCTCAAACAAAACGACCGGGCCCGTGTTCAATGCAGGGGCAGCTGACCACGCATTGCTTTCCACGATTGGAGGTGACACACCCAACTCTCATGAGACGGACTATCTCTGTCGTTAGCTATCAAGAGCAGAGGCTTTAACCTTGAGATGCCACGTTGGCTTAGTATGATACAGAGTGGTCGTTGGAGGTTACGCGTTGTTCCTGGAACCATTGTGACTGAGATCCGTAAACTCGTTGCCCTTCTCTTGACCAGCAGGCCGAAGAAGGAGGACCTGACCGAGGGATGCAGTGAAAGGGAAGAAGGGAAGCAACGAGGGTCTGACACGCTCATCTCAAGGCTGCCGCAAAGCTGCATTCAACCGAGAATTCTTGCACTGAGGAAGTTGTCAGGCCATCGACGGTGTCCAGTTCAACGTTCTTCAACGGTAGACCGGCATTCCGCATCCCCTCCACAACAATAGCTGGACAGAGCCAAGCGGGGGATTTGCAGCGACACCACGCTACGGAGTAGGCGATAGGGAAAACAGTGAGCAGGGGTGCCCCACACAACTGCCACGCTCAGAAAAATTCAATCGAATCTAGTTCTGCCAGGCCAGCCCGCTCCCTTCGTTCATCTATTCTCGCCTTTCCCTGCCTTACCTCCCTCAATGGGAAATCCTTAAGAGGTACTTAGTTCCAGGTATTCCTTCTACTCGCCCAAGTTTTCCCTCCCCTCTCCAACACCAACAATTCCGTTCAGCCCATCGTGGGCAATTGCGTTGCACACTCTTCACACACACCGAAGAATTTCCCCCTTTGGTCAGTGAAAATACCCCACACACAAGCGCCACCCCACCTTCTGCTGTGGTTTTGCTGTGTGCGCAGTCCTCAAAATCCCTCCAATACCGAAACACTTTTCTATTCCCACCCAGGCAATCGGAAACTTCATCGTCACTTACAACGAGACTGACTGGTGATCGCGTCGCGCAGAACTAAAGAACACGAGACCATCACCACCATCTACCACATTCACGATGCAGGACTACAGCTCTCAGGGTCGGCCCTGCTTCACCTGTGAGTTTTGCCGTCGCAGTTCCTTCGCTCCAGTTTCTGTTTGCCCTGCGCCTCTGCGCCTCTGAGCGCAATCACCGCCACCCGCAACCCGCATCTTGTGACGATTGCGCGTGTATACATCGCATCGCAGAACCTGGCAGGCATCTGGCCATATTGTCAGTTGGGGACGTCCGCAAGACCTAAGCGCGAGAGTGGATGCACGAGTACAGACACGAGCATGAGAATTGTGGTCGGTTTTTGGCTCCGCCATGTCGGTGCATCCCCGCGATATTGGGATTTTGTCCGTCATACCAAACGTTACCTGCGGGGCCTTGGAAACAAAACAATTGGGGATTGGTCATCTCGACCAACACCCAGCAAAATGGCTTGGATGACCGGGAGGCTCGTCCAAAGGTTGTCTGTTTGCGCTCGGAGGCCGCTACCCTCATACTACTTTTGAAAGCGCCCTTCCTGCCTGTGTTGGGGAGAGAGATCGTCTGACATGAGAGAATCTAGGCGGCCAAACTACTCACCAGGTATGCAAACTGTCGGCGAGTGCGGAGAGATCGGTTACGAGATAGGATGACGATGTGACTTTTCCGGCCACTAACCCCATACTTCCAGGCTCGTGACTGCCCAAACAAGGGTGCGGCTAAGTGGTAAGCTACGCTTTTCTCTCGCTGGCATTATTTTGGTGATTCGGTATTTGGTTGCTGACTATCCTCTAGCTACAACTGCGGTGGTAAGTAAGCTCCAGGTCTCACCGCAACGAGCCGGACTAACCAGCATCTGCGATATTCAGGTGAGGGTCACATAAGTGAGTAGACTGTCCTTTGACATGACCCTCAAGCCAGGTTTCTGACTTGGTTGCAGGCCGTGAATGTCCCGAGGGCCCCAAGGATACCAAGACTTGCTACCGCTGCGGCCAGCCCGGCCACATCTCCCGCGAGTGCCAGAGCGGCGGTGGCGGAGGCCAGGCCGGCGCTGAATGCTACAAGGTGAATAACCCTCAACTCTTCTTTCAGGGATGCTCTGCTGATTGGCGGGTGTAGTGCGGTGAGATCGGCCACATTGCTCGCAACTGCAGCAAGGGCGGTCCCTCGTACGGCGGTGGTTACGGCGGCGGCTATGGCGGCGGCTATGGCCAGAAGACCTGCTACTCGTGTGGCGGCATCGGCCATCTCTCGCGTAAGATGCATTCAAACGTACTCTCAGAGGAGTTCTGGCTGACGCGAAATAGGTGACTGCGTGAACGGCAACAAGTGCTACAACTGCGGCGTTTCCGGCCACCTGTCGCGCGACTGCCCCAAGGAGTCGACAGGCGGTGAGAAGATCTGCTACAAGTGCCAGCAGCCCGGTCACGTTCAGTCTCAGTGCCCCAACAACTAAGTTGTGGTGTACGGGGGATGGCCGCAGTTGCCTTCTACGACCCCGGTTCTTTAGCCGGTCGGTCAACCTTTCGGGATTGATCTAGCTCTTCGCAACGGAGGTAGAGAAAGGGTTCAAGGGGACTAGCTGGTACGGCGGTCTCGATGGAGGTTGAACGACAAGGCGGGTGCGCCATACACCACCTTTCTGGCGCCTGTCTGGTGCCTGTCTGGTGCTCGCGCGCCGGAATCCCACGGGTTGTGTTGCTGGTATCTCAGTGGCCTGGATACCCTCTCGGCTGACAGTGCCCTGGCTTGCTTCTTCTCGTATTTTCGGTTTTGGGGCCACGGTTTCTCCCCTAGTTTCTGTTTTGGTGTTTCTTTTTTTGCACTTTTGCACAACCTTCACAACACACACTTCATCAGAAGGCATCATGACCACGGATCAACCGGGCGATGGAAAAGTTCAACCATCTTGGCGTCGGGACGGCGAGGGCTACCTAAAACAGGGTTGCATTCAAGTCTCTCATCGGGTGGAGGAGCGGTGCATTTGCTTCGCTGCAACGTCTGGTTTTCTGGGAATCTCTTGTCACGGATTAACGACTAGATCATGGGACTGGAATGGTGGCTACATCTCAGGCTCCAAAGGAATTGACGACGGTCTGGGGTCACCGACGCGGACTGCAATAGTGTCTGGTGCGCAAAAAGAGTAATCGCGAAGAGTTGCCGGCACGACGTGATTGACGACCATGAAGCAGGGTACGCAATTGGTCATCAGCCGCTAACACATGAATGGTGATGCCCAACACACCGATCAGTTTTGCCCTATAAGCTGCCCATGCCAAGATGATCATATATCTATATATACATACACAAAAACGCCTACCTGACCACCGGATACATATACTAAACTACCCCATCTCTCCTTACAATACCGCCTTGGGCATGAACTTCATAGCCTGCCTCACGCCAAGGTCGGCGAGCACCTCTTCGGCACCGCCCAGGATGGCGTCGAACTTGTACGTCCGGTTGAAGTTCTCGATGACGCGGCCCATGCCGGTCTGGGTGAGGCCGCGGCCACCCCAGATCTGGACGGCCTCGTCGGCGATCTCGTGGGCGGCGCGGGTGGCGCTCATCTTGAGCAGGGCGATGGGCCCGCCGAGGTGCTTGGCCTGCTCGGCGTAGGACATGTTGCACATCTGGTAGGTGATGGTCTCGAGCCAGGACTGGTGGGACTCGCAGAGGGCGATCATCTTTGCGAGCTTCTGGCGGATGACGGGCTGGTCGATCAGGCGCTTCTTGAAGACGATGCGCTGGTGGGCCCACTTGAGGGACTCCTCGACCACGAGGCGCATGTAGCGGATGGTGGCGCACGCCATGGTCCAGCGCTCGTGGTTGAAGTTGGAGAGGATCACGTAGATGCCCTTGTTCTCCTCGCCGAGCAGGTTCTCGACGGGGACCTTGACGTTGTCGAAGGTGATGTAGGTGGTGCCGGCGACGGGCGAGTACGACGTCTTGATGGGCTTCGTCTCGACGCCCTCGCCGCGCTCGATGAGGAGGACGGAGAGGCCCTTGCCCGTGTTGACGCCCGTCACGAAGTAGTCGGAGAAGACGCCGTTGGTGATCCACTTCTTGGTGCCGTTGACGATGTAGTGCTTGCCGTCGGGCGTCTTGGTGGCGGTCGTGCGGAGGCCGGCGACGTCGGAGCCGGCGAACGCCTCGGTGATGGCGAGGCAGATCTTCTTCTTGCCCGAGAGGACCTCGTCGGTGACCTTCTTCTTGAGCTCGGGGTTCTTGTTGCAGAAGTTGAGGATGCAGGTGAGGCCGATGACCATGCCGGCCATGTTGCCGTCCTGGAAGCCGCGGCAGGCGGCGCGGACCTGCTCCTGGGCGCAGATCATGTCGTGGAAGTAGTCGAACTCCTTGCCGTCGACGGCGCCGTCCAGCAGGTTGACGCCGTGCAGGTGCTTGCCGGGGCCCATGCGCATGTGCAGCACGCCCGCCTTGGACATGCGCTCGATCAGCTCCTGGCTTATGTACTCGCCCGAGCGCTCCTTCTCGAGGGCCTCGGGGGTGATGTACTCGTCGGTAAACTTGCGCATGGCGCGCTGCAGGCGCCGGTGGCTCTCCTTGAAGTAGGGCGACTTGAAGGCCGGGGTGAGCCAGAGCGGCTCGGCGTAGGGCACGGGCGAGAGGTCGCCGGGCGCTGGGGTGATGATGGACTGCTTCTCGCCCTCGATGGTGCCGATGGCCAGGTTGGAGTACTTCTGCAGCACCTCGTGCCGGTGCAGGTTGTAGAAGGCGACGGTCGCGTCGGTGCCGGCGACCTGCCTCAGCACTGCCTCGCCGCCGGGGTGGGCATCCAGAAAATCCGACACATCGTAGACGACCGTGTCGATGATAAACCAGGTGCTGTCCTCGGTGTTGTGCTTCGCGACCTCTGCGCGGGTGAAGGTTTTGGAGGGAACCTCGAGAGGCATTGCTGCGGTGGCTGTCACTTTGTCGCGCTCAGGCTGTCTTTCCAAGGGAGGGCGATTGGCGATGGTGAGGGGTAATTAGAGGAAGGATCACAGCAGGTCAAGGCAGGTTAGGTTAATAAAGGAAGAATGGGACGAGACAGGGCAATGGAGAGGAAAAATGGGACGGTGTGTCACCGAGCACACTGAGCTGACACCTCGACCGTTTTAACACTGGTGTGTCGTCGCCAGGACAAGGATCCTGAGAGCTCACTCCGGTTGATCGGTCTGTCGGACATTTGAGGCTTGCTTCGGCTCGTCTCTATGAGTGCCTCGGCTGTCAAGCAGTCTGGAACCGTTTGGGAACCTGGGGCTCCGCTGTGGGGAGCAATGCCAAGAGGAGTAATAGATGCCATGCGATTGGCCGCTAGCTTGGCCTCCCCTTTCGCACCCCGGTCTCAGGTATCGCAGAGCTCCTTGTTCCCCGCGACTGTGCATGTGATGATGTGCGGGGATCGGTGCATGGCACTGCCTTATGTATTCCGTACTTGTTGTACGTGAGTCGACAAGAGAGTTCAACAGTTTGGCAAAATGGTAGACCCAGACCCGTTCGTGATTCGGCCTGAAGGTCTTTGAAGGTCTCAGTTCGACAGAAAAAGGTGTTCTTCGATTATCAACGTCTTCAATTTCCTGTAATTCACGGTAACTCTAGGGGAAGGCCACCCTGCTCCGCAAGGCGAAGTCTCTTGTGAGCCGCTCGCATCATTGCTTACACAGAGATACTCCCCTGACATCGTGACCATGGACGACGAGAGCAGTCCGCAGCCCGTATATTTCCAACCCGGTCCTTTCGAAACGCTTCATAATTGTCATTGCCTGGCCATGTCTGGCGCCGACTCTGAAGAAAACGGTTGGTCTGCGTTCAACTGATCGGGACAACATTGGATATCCCATGTCCTGCATAATATAGTATACAACAAGTCGAACCGATCCTGGAATGTCTCGATGCAACAGATCGCACTGCGCAGTACGTGTAAGACGACGCGTGGTGCGGAAAAGTCGTTCTCGAGAAGTCTAGAGTTCGGAGCTCTCTGCGTCTTTCAACGAGACTGGGCGCCCCGCCTTCCCCCGCCCCGCGTCTTTGGATTGCTGAAGCATAGAGTTGTACTTGGTACCTCCTTCTCTGGATTATGGCAACTGCAGAGCAAGTAGCACTTATAACCGAGCCGCCAGCGCCCCGCGTATTAGGCGAGCCCATTCTGAGAATCTCGGTTGAGTCCATGAACTTTGCACTGCTCCTACCCTAGGTATCCAACGGTTGTGTGTGCAAAACCAGCCGACACTCAAATCCGCTCGGCCACTGCCGCTTGCGGGTACTCTTCAACGAACGAGGACGTTCCTATCGTCGAGCCTTCCTATAAACCCTTCAGTCCCGTTTGCAATTAGCGGTGTCGAGTTGTGGAGCTCAAGGCTTCCATTGGTTAGCTGTTTCCGATCTGTTGCTCTCTCTTCGAGTACAATTATTTTGCATATATTGTACGGACTATAGATTACGGATTACACTATGAAGTATGAAGACCCGGCAGTGCTCCCGACACTGCGTGCATTTACGGATCTGCGCACTTAGAGGTACTAACAACACTAAGGTACGTACGGATCCGTACTTCGTACATACCTTAATACAATACAATACCTACCAGATAGGTGAGGTGCCCACTTGCCTGCCTGCACCACAAAACTTACCGAAGGCACAACAAGCGCAGGGTATGCGTCCATTTCCATCGCTCCGGCCAGTTCTCCACTGCCAATCTCGAAGTGCACGGAGGATCCGTTACCGGTGAGTCCATCTTCGGCTTATCAATTCACTTTCAGCTAGCTATGCGTCGGGAACGGGAATGAGACAGGGAGGCCGGATCACAATGACTCCCAAGGTCAGATGGCATGCTCAGCAGCGCGCTCTCTATTGGCCCGCAGTTGGAGGGGTGTAACTATGGCACCAAGCGGTTTGCCTGCCTGCCCCTCAGCGGCTACGCTCTGTCGAGTTGTTTTTGCATGTCACTTTGGGTGTCACCAGAACCGCCAATTGTAGCTCCGTTATTTCATACTTGGTTTCTTTGCCTCCAGCTTTATCTGTTGCTTTGTTTCGTCGGTCGCTGCGGGCTTTTTTATCGGGCCCGCAAGCCACGGGCACTTCATTTCCGTTATCCGTCCTAGCCCGCACCTCCTCCATCGCGCCTGGCGAGTTGCTGAGACTGGGTGTGGCGAGGCAGTCCGTTCTTTCCCGGCCAAGTGGTCTGGTCAGCTCATTTCCTGCCTCTACGGCTTTGGATCCGCATATTCCGTTTCCTTTTGGCTGTATATATATTATTGCCGCGCCTGCCCTTCGCGCTTCCAGTGCTTCACAACTATCCCGCGCATAAACTGTCCAGTTCCTGCCCTCGACGCCCCTCTCTTGCCCCAGTCCTCGTGTTAAACCATTCCCTCGGACGACCTCTCCTCCCAGGCCACCAGAATGGATGCTTATTCAATGTCCATTGCCAGCGCGGCTCACAAGAAGACATCCAAGATATACCAGGACCTCAAGACATCCCGGCTTTTCAGCGTCTCGTCGAGAAAGCTGAGCATCATGGATCAAGTCTTCAAGGTATTCGAAAACCCATGATACCCAGCCCAATAGACCGCTCCCAAGCTCCGCCTCACCGGCGGTCTCTCTAACCTCGGAGACACGCGAACTGTTGTGATATTCTACGTATCTGGGATGCTGCGCAGTGCGGGAACGTAGTGCTCACCACCAAGACGCTGCAGCTCGAAGTCCTCGACCCTAATAGGAGACCGCACATCGGGATAATTGGTGCTGGTTTTGCGGGACTCAGATGCGCCGATGTGCTGCTCCGAAATGGCTTTCGCGTCACGATTCTTGAAGCCAGAGATCGCCTCGGCGGCAGGATAGCCCAGGAGAGGTTACCCAACGGCCATCTCATAGACGTGGGGGCGAACTGGATTCACGGCACGACTGAGAACCCGATCATGGATCTGGCCAGAGAGACCAAGACAGCCACCGGTGTCTGGGACAGCGGTTCCTACCTCTTTGACGAGGATGGACAGCTGCTTCCTTCCGAAGAGGGAGAGAAGTACTCGACCATGATGTGGAACATCATCGAGGACGCCTTCGCATATTCCAACAAGCACGGAGCGAGCATCGACCCCAGCAAATCACTTTTGGACTTCTTCCAGGAGGAAGTCGTGAAAAGGATACCGGACGGCGAGGAGGGCTACCAAAGGCGGAGGCGCCTCCTCCTCCAGATGGCCGAACTATGGGGTAGTTTTGTGGGCAGCCCTCTCAGTATGCAGAGCCTCAAGTTCTTCTGGCTCGAGGAGTGTATCGAGGGTGGTAAGCAGCACGCGACAAACCCCCCCCCCCTCTTTCGATATCCAAACCTGCCGAGGCTTTCCCTAACTCTCAGCAGAAAATCTCTTTTGCGCGGGCACCTATCACAAGATTCTCGAGAAGGTAGCTCAGCCGGCCATGGACGGTGCAAACATCTACTACCGGACCCGCGTTTCCGAGATTTACGGCAAGTCCGCGACGCAGGCCGGGACGGCCAGTGTCAAGACCACAGACGGTCAAGTGTTCGAATTTGACGACGTCGTTGTCACTTGCCCGCTTGGCTGGCTGAAGCAGAACCTACATTCCTTTTGCCCTCCCCTGCCGGATCGTGTGTGCAAGGGCATCCAAAATATTGGCTACGGCAGCCTGGAAAAGGTCGCCTACCTCCTAACACACTGTCCGATCTCAGCATTGCAAGAGAGTTATTGACACTCTTCCAGGTCTACATCTCATTCCCTACAGCTTTCTGGCTCACCCCGTCTCCAGGCGGGGGCCGCATAGTCCAAGGCTTCTGCCAGTGGCTTGCGCCAAAGTACGCACAAGACACGAACCCCCAACGCTGGATCAGTGAGGTGGTCGAGCTTGGCTCCCTAGGTGCCGCAGCCCACCCAACGTTGCTCTTCTACATCTTTGGCGACCAGTCTCAGCACATCACCTCGAGACTGCGCGCCCTCCCTTCCCAGAAGAAAAAGGAAGCGTTTGTGTACGAATACTTTAGACCTTACTACTCCCGCCTCCCGTCTTACGACGAGTCCAGCGCGGATTGCCAACCCACGGCCTATTTCGCGACAGACTGGCTGGGCGACGACCTGGCCGGGAACGGGAGCTACTGCAACTTCCGGACGGGCCTGGTCGAAGGCGACAGGGACATCGTCGCGATGCGCCACGGCGTACCCGAGGAAGGGATATGGCTCGCGGGAGAGCACACGGCGCCGTTTGTGGCGCTGGGGACGGTGACGGGCGCGTATTGGAGCGGCGAGCATGTGGCAAGGAGGATCGTGCAGGGGTGCTTTAAAGGGAGGGAGAAGCAGAAGGCGGAGGGAGAAGGAGAAGGGAAAGGAGAGGACGCTTGAGGGTGTGAGTAAGTAAGGATGCCTCGGGGGATAGAGGCGGGATGTTTAAGTCAGGGTTAGGGGTTCATATTTGACCTTGGTGGGGGCTGGCACAAACCGGAAGTTATGCGGTCTTGTCATCATCGTGACTCGCTTAGGCAGCTCTTCGCTCTTGACTTGGGAAGGACTCACCCACATAGAACCTCTGTTGGCACCCCGGTTGCTGGGTCGTCAAGAGATGAAGCATTCTGTCCTCGCATCGTGGTGCCTTTACCTTGAAACTTGGCGATCCGGTCAAGACAAGGGTCATCTGATCGCGCCGTCTGTACGGAATAACTAGCATGTACGGATTGTGCTCTGTACACTACGGATTAGGCCGCGTTCCGTACCGCATTTCCCATTCCGGGCAAGCAGTGCAAAAGCCGCTAATCTTAGTTCACGGCCCGAGGACTCGACTCGATAAAAACAGCACAGCAGCAGCAGCAGCAGCAACAACAACAACAACAACAACAACAACAGCCGCGGCGTATTGGAGTCCTCCGTCAATGTCCACTTGATGGACTCCCGTGTATGTCCAGGTCAAGAGTCCCTGGAAGATACTCCGTACAATTGGTCGCACCGTCGAGTCGATTGGCGGATGATTATGTCCGGCACGGTCTTTGTATTTTTCAGAGTTTCACAAGCGCACACACACACACATGGGCAGTTTGGGCTGGAGGCAAGAGCCGTCCTGCCGCAGTCCTCCTTACAAGTAACTAACGAGTGATGTACATAGTATGTACCGAGGACAGCGTTGTGCTGCGTCCGGAGCGGGGCTCAATTACCCCTGTCAAGCTTGCCCCAGATGGGAGCATGGGAACGCCCCTCGCCCCTCCGTGCCACCTGTGCACCACATGCCTTAGTTACTTGATACGCCCACTAGTTAGCGATAAGGCCCATCCACTTTGCTGGTTGGATCCCTGCCCAACATCAAGCTCAAGTGAGCGGCGGTCGACGCAATCGTCACGGGTTGCCCTGGGCTGCGCCCTGCACCCTGCTAACCTAAGGTAACTACCGGTTTCTACCTCGCATCGCCCGGTTGTTGCTGCTGGTCGACTCGTGCTTTTCATTGCACGGCGCGACCACAACCTTTTCCGTTGGGTCCGTTCTCCTCACCGCCCTGTGTTCTGGTAACATAGGCTTTGTCTTCCTTCCCTCGTACCTAGGCGTGCCATCATTACTTCCTCGCCTGCACCATTCGCCATTGTCGCCATCCGAGAGCCACTTGGGGAACTGGGTACCGACTTCTGCGAGATGACGACGCCCGCCTCAACATGACTTTTGCAGCCGCTTTTCTCCGTCCTCCGTTCTCAACCTTTGGTGGACGAATCAACCAAACAACGCCGTGAACTCGTTCGCTGGGCATCTTGATTCGCACGGTCGCCCCCTCTCTCTTAGCTTTTGCTCGGTTGCGGACGTCTGCGAATCCCACACCACCCCCACCGCTTGAACGTCTGCCCCGCGTCGATAGATATAGCTCCCGTCTCGCGATATCCCGATATAATTCCACAGCGACAGTTCCTCTGTCGCCGACGGCCCATCATGGCGTCCTTCTTCCAGTCCTTCCGCAGCTCCTCGATGGCGAAGCAACTGCTCCGCTTCGCCCTCTCTCGCCTGGACCTCCTCGATACGCAAGCCCTCGACCTCGAGAACCTCGACTTTGCTCTGGGTCGGAACACGGTCCTGGAGTTCCGAGATGTCGGGCTGGTGCTTCAGGTATGTTGTTGTCCCCGGACGGGGAGGCGGTCTTGGAAACCATCGTACGGCTGACACGGTCTCTCGCAGAAGCTCGAGCGGCTGTTGGGGCTGCCCCAAGCCTTCTCGCTCCGGAAGGCCAAAGTCCTCGTCCTTCGAGTCACGATCCCCATGGATTTCTACACCAGCCCCATCACGGCCGAAGTGGACGGCGTGGACATCCGCCTCAAGGTGGCATCCCAACAAGAGGATCCGGGCGACCAGCACAATGCGAAGCGCAGGAAAGGCAGGGACGCCGTCGCCGCCGCCGAAGTCGTGCCGACGGCTGCGGATCTCGCGCAGTCGTTCTTGGAGACCCAGCCAGTGGCGGAAAAGAAGGAGCTGGAAGAAGCGCTCGCCGCCGAAAGCCAGGATCTCGGGGCTTCGATGGTCGCGAGCGAGTCGGGGAGTGACGATGACTCGGCGGTCGGCACAGGTCAGCCCCTCTCGCTACCCGCCTTCTTGACCGACTTCCTCCAGGGCATTGTGGATAGGATCCAGGTCCGTGTACAGAGCGTTACGTTCCAGGTCGACGTCGAAGTGCCCGTAGATCACAGCTCCCCAACGCCGGAGCTCGTCGCTTTCCGGCTGTCGGTGGATAAGCTCGACGTCGAAGGCGTGACTTCGACTAGGCAATTGCCCAACGAGTCTCCCGCAATCCTCCACAACAAGGAGGGCAAGCGCCATATCCTGCTAGACAATATCCGAGCCGCTTTGATTACCGAAGCCAACGTATTCTCCTCGCTAGTTCCGTCCCCGTCGATGCCCTCCTCCGTTGCCTCACGCTCGCCCGTTGTCGCTCACCCGCCCGAGTTCCCTCCTCTCGGAGCCGCTCAGACTGTCGGGCCCGATTCAGTGACCGGTTCCATGGCAGGCTCCGATGACCTCTCGCAGAGCCGTTCCCCGTTGCACGATAGCGAGGCCGCCTTCAACATCCCATACGATTTGGGGGGAGCTAGCGGCGCTGGTCAGACCGCTGAACCAACGTCACCCCTATCCACGCCGAGAGCATCCATCTACCGGGGCTCACCTCCGCCCACTATTACCGAGCATGCTGCGCAATCAACAATTTTCGAATCATCGCGCCCACTGTGGTCGGATTTTGAGCGGGATGTGCGGTCGGAGCCGGATCTTCGACCGCCTCGGCGGTTCCCGCCCTCCGACCATCCTTCTCCTGCCGCTTCGGTTCATTCCGGTACCGCAAGGAGGAAGTCAAGCGGTTCGGCGGCGTCCGACGACGACCTGGCAGAGTCGCACATTTACAGCCACGAGGAAGCCGAGAGCATGTATATGAGCGCCTTCTCCCAAGCCGAGTCCCAGAGACTGCGCTCCGGTATGCCAGGGGGCTGGGACGCTTCAGAAGACTCGGACGAACCCGACGCCGCGCCTGTGCCTGTGCCTGTGCCCTCCGCAGCAACACCCGAACGGACGAATGAAGACGAGCAAGAGCCCGAACGATCCCCTACACCACAAGAACCGTCTCCTCAACACGAGGAGAGGGAAGACCCCAATCTGCACAGCGGGGTCCCTGAGCCACAGGAGCCCGAACCAGCCCAGGACGATATCCCGACGCCCCGAGGGCCGACTCGCTTGGTTAAGGAGATTCTATCCCTCAGCTCGATCTCAGTCTACCTCCCCTCCCGCCAGAAGGACACCGACGTCAGTGCTCCCGACCTCGCCAAGTCGATATCTCCAAATATCCCAGGGGCATTCTCGATTCATTCCTCGACCGCTGCGAGTCCGAAACTCACGCCGGTCAACGAGCCTCCCCCTCGGGAGGCTCCCCTCGATTCGTCCGTCGAGATCATCCTGAGGCCCGTAGAGATACGGTTCGATGCTTCGATCGGGGTTCTCCTGGCCATGGTTGTCTCCCGACTTCTCGAGGCGTCACAGAGAAGCGAGTCACAGGATGCTGGCGCCTCTGCCGGCGCGGAACCGACCCCGAGAGATACCCCCGACGTCAGATTGACGGTCGAGCGGCTGTCCGTTCTGTTCCTGGAAAAGCTCGCAGGCGTTGCCGACGTACCTCAGAGGTTTTTCGAAGGGCGGACAGCAGACTTGAGCTCCGATGTATTGCTCCAAGCTCAGCTTGTGAATCTTGCCGGTTCGCTGTCCAGGGCCGGTCTGGATACGGAGTTGAACTTGAGCCTCGAGAAGCTCGTATTCGGTTATGCGGACGCCGACGTCATCTCGTTTGATCGGTCAGTCCTGATGTTTGAGTCCATGGCGAACACGTTCCCTTCCGCCGGGCATGATATCTCAGTCAAGGCCACTCTGGGGTCTCAGGTCTCGCGTATCGAGATCAACACACTGCCCCTCCACGTCAAGCTGGACCTTCAGAGACTCGACGAGACCTTCAGCTGGTTTGGCGGGCTCAGCAGTTTCTTGAATATGGGAACCTCCGTCACATCGAGCACATCAAGAACCGGCAAAGGTGCGACCCAGAAACCCAGGGGTGTCCGGTTCGACGAGCCGGGCAACCCCAGTGGCCGGGCCGCTACCAAGGAGAATAAGGTTGACTTGCGTATCAATGGCCTCCGCGTCGACGTTCTTGGGAAAGAGTGCAGTGCGCTGCTGAATTCCAGCGCCCTGAAGATGGTCAGTAGAGAAGGGGCCGTCGGCGTTCACCTCAGCCGGATACGACTGTCGGGACCATACCTCAAGAACGCCAGAGCCGAAGCGCCTGTCGTGACCGAGATCTTGGACACCAGGGCCGAGTTTGTGACGCTGCCTCGAAGCAGAGATCTCGAGAGGTTACTCGAGCTCATCACCCCTTCCAAGATCAAGTTTGACGAAGATGAGGACGAGATCATGGTCGACACGCTCCTGAGGCAACGAAGGAAAGGTCCGGTGCTTTCCTTGACCGTGGGTAGCGTCAGGCTCGATGCGGAGAGGCTGCAGCAGCTCGCCTGCCTCCCGGGTCTCGTTGACGACCTCGCTAAGCTCGGAACCGTTGCGAAGTACCTTCCCGAAGATGACCGGCCGGGACTTTTGACACTGTGCCACGTCAAGAAGACCGAGTGTCGTGTTGATGTTGGCGGCCGGTTCGGTGTCGTTCAGGCATCGCTCTCGGATCTCGAGATCGCGCACATCTCGACCCCTCAGCTTGTTGCCGTCGCCTTGGGCCAAATTACGGTCACGAGAAACAAGATCGAAGAGCTCGTGACGACTTCTCGAGCGCCGGCGACCGGCAGCTCTCCAACGCCACCGGTCTTCATGATGAGGCTGGTCGACGATATGGAGCCGGTCCTCAAGATCAAGTTGCTGGGCTTGGTCCTAGAGTATCGGGTGCCCACAATCATGGACATTTTGGATCTCTCCGAGGATGCTACGCCAGAGGATTTCGAGGTCGGCCTGGCCGCGTCCGTGGCGAACCTGGGCGAGCAAGCCCACACCGCCATCAAGAGAGCACCCTCTGGTTCGGTCTCGTCATTGGGCCAGGCCAAGCCCTCGAGGCCGCTGAGAGTGGATATCGCTTTCCGCGACTGTCTTGTCGGCCTCAACCCGCTCGCGCTGCCTTCTAAGCTGACGGTCGTGCTCACTGATGCTCACCTGGAGCTGACGCCGGGCAAGCATGACACGGTCACTGCGGTAACGAGCATGAAGCGGGCCGCTGTCCTGCTGATCGACGATACCTCCATTCTCGACGCGCCTGGGGCCCCTTTTGCCTCCGCACGACGTCCGCAAGCGGCTCCTTCTCCGCAGGTGACGGAGCTGTGCGCACGAGGATACGTCAATATCTGCCAAATCTCCTCGGCGAAAGCGACCGTGACGGCTTCCAAGGAGGAGGAGGGCGGCACGCAGCTGGAGGTCGAGGTCCGTGATGATCTGCTGGTCCTCGAAACCTGCGCAGATTCGACCCAGACGCTCATTGCATTGGCCAACGCGCTAACGCCGCCCACGCCCCCGAGTAAAGAGATCAAATACCGCACATCTGTGGTCCCCGTCCAGGACCTGTTGGCCTCGATCAGGGCCGAGGCATTTGGGCGAGCCGAAGGCGAATACGACTTCGACAAAGACTTTGACCTAGCCCAGGAGCTTGGCGGCGGAGCCGATGGCGACTCTGACTTCGACGGCGGACCAAGCGAAAGCCCGCTTAACCTCGACTCGCAGTACTACGACGAGGGGGCGGCCGTCCAAGAAGAGCTGTTCGATGCCACATCTCGGTCGATGATGCTTGAAGAAGGCGGTACAAAGACCGAGGACACCACAGATGGAGTCTTACTAAGTACAACCAGCCTCGACAACGCGAACAACAGCAGTACTACTCTCGAATACAGCACCGGGGATCTCTCCATCCAGGACGACTACTTTGCGGGAGGCCCGGTCGTCCGCGGCACCGCGCATCGCTGGGATTCCAAGGCGAACCGGTACGACCAGCATACCGATCTTAAGCTCCAGCGTAGTCCGCTGAAGGTCTGCGTTCGCGATGTGCACATCATCTGGCACCTGTTCGATGGCTACGATTGGACGCGCACACGCGAGGTCATTGCCAAGGCCGTTCAAGAGGTGGAGGCCAGGGCACACGAGCGACGGGCCCGGGCGGACCGGAGGGGCGCCTACGACCAGGAGCTCGACGAGGACGAGACGGTCATCGGCGACTGCCTCTTCAACTCCATCTACATTGGCATCCCGGCGAACCGTGACCCCAGAGAGCTGACCCAGGCCATCAACCACGGCTTGCAAGATTTCGGCGATACCGACTCGGTTGCGACCTCGGCCGTGACGACCACGACGCTCCGCGCCGCCGGGCAGCACCGCAGGTCAAAGAGCCTGAAACTGAACCGAAGCAAGCGCCACAAGATCACGTTTGAGCTCAAGGGCGTGAACGTGGACTTTGTCATGTTCCCCCCGGGCTCCGGGGAGACGCTCAGCTCGCTCGACGTTCGGCTCCGGGACGTTGATGTTTTTGACCACGTCCCCGAATCGACGTGGAAGAAGTTTGCCATGTACGACATCGATGCCGGCGAGCGAGAGATGGGGGCGAGCATGGTTCACGCCGAGGTCATCACCACAAGGCCGGTCGACACTCCGGCGACGGAGCTGGTCATTAGCGTCAACATCCTGCCTCTGAGGTTGCACGTCGACCAGGACGCCCTCGATTTCATCACCAGGTTCTTTACCTTCCGGGACGAGTCGGCGCCGGTGCACGCGTCCCCGGGCGACGTTCCGTTCATCCAGCGGATCGTGGTCAACAACATCCCGGTCAAGCTCGACTTCAAGCCAAAGCGGGTCGACTACGCCGGGCTGCGCTCGGGCAAGACGACCGAGTTTATGAACTTCATGATCCTGGAAGACGCCCGCCTGGTTCTGCGCCGCGTAATCCTCTACGGCGTCTCCGGGTTCGACCGGCTCGGCGAGCAGCTCAACGACATCTGGACAGCTGACGTCAAGCGTCACCAGCTACCCGGCGTTCTTGCCGGCCTCGCGCCCGTGCGCTCCCTCGTCAATGCGGGCTCCGGCTTCCGGGACCTCATCGAGATCCCCATCCGCGAGTACCGCAAGGACGGCCGGATCGTGCGCAGCCTCAAGAAAGGCGCCACCGCCTTCGCCAAAACGACCGGCACCGAGGTTGTCAAACTCGGCGCCAAGCTCGCCATCGGCACTCAGTACGCCCTGCAGGGCGCCGAGGGGCTGCTCGCGCCGAGCCAGGCCGGCGAGGGCGGCGGCTCTGCTGCCGCGGTCGCCGCCGCCCTCGGGGACGACTGGGACGAGGACGAGTACGAGGAGGAGGTCAACCGGAAGATCAGCCTGTACGCGGACCAGCCGCTCGGCATCGTCCAGGGCGTGCGCGGCGCGTATGCCAGCCTGGCGCGGGACCTGTCGGTCGCGCGGGACGCCATCATCGCCGTGCCCACCGAGGTCATGGACAGCCAGAGCGCGCAGGGAGCTGCGAAAGCGGTGCTCAAGAAGGCGCCGACCATCATCCTACGGCCAGCCATCGGTGCCACCAAGGCCATTGGACAGACCCTCCTGGGGGCGACCAATTCGTTGGATCCAATGAATCGGAGGAGAGTTGAAGCTGTAAGTTTTTTTTTCTTCTTTCGTTCTTTTCTCTTTCTCCCCTCCTGTCTGCGTCTTGGTATGGCTGTGGTTATATAACTGACTTACATGGTACAGAAATACAAGAAACATTGATTTTTGTCTTGAATGCACGGCGCCTCCACGCTCATGAATGGAGGTGAACCGGCAGGGCGGGGAATATATATATATATGTCTGGCATCTGTTCCGTGAGGCGTCGTCTTCCGGTTTTTGTCATTCGGACGACTCTCCGCTCTCGGGCAGGAATGGCTCCTGATTCCGTTGGCCCTGTCTTCTCTCTTCTCCCCCCCTAAACAATCATATACCGTCCGGATCGCATCTTGTGTTACTTTCTCTTTTCTCCTCTCTCCCGCCGGGTAACGGATGATGTCTCCTTTTCTTCACTTTTTACGTCTTTGTTTTGCATTTTCTTTCCTTTGTCGCATTTGCATAGGCGCTGGAGGAATGGGAAATGTCTGGCATAGTACATTCATGAACTTGCATCGCAGATACTCCTAAATAGGAGGAGGCATGGGTTGGCGATATCGAGAATGGGGAGGGAAGGGTTGGGAGATTGACTGAATGAAAGAATAGAGTTACTCCGTATACGTTGAGATGTTTCTGCCGGGGGTGTGTAGTGTGGTTTGTCCCTTGTCATTCAACTTTACCGGCCCCGGGTTCTTGATAGACAGACCATGGGTGTCAATGTTCTTCTTGTTGTTTGGGGTACCGTCGGAACCCGAATCTGTGCCGAGTGTCATTGCTTTTGGGAAAGAAGAGGGGGATAGTGAATAAAGGGACGAGGGTTAAATCACATCCGAGTGTCCTACACTCGAGACCCGCCGTGAAAATCTGCGCATGGCAGGTCAATATTTCCTGGCGACGACGGAGTAAAGGACAGATGCAGGCATTCACGTCTTCTGGCGGGGGGTAGAAGAATACTGCCCTGGATGACAAGCTCGTTCAGATGTGATCATACATACATACAAGACACAATTTTGAGCTCCAGAGCATCATCATCATCCTCATCATCATTATCAAAAAGATAAGTTCCGCCCCAGAGTAACCAGCAAATCGTATGCGGTGAGAGACAACAATAGCAGACGTAGACGCCCTCACTTCCTACATCCGAACGCGGCCCGCAAGCAAACGCAGTTTCCCGAACCCAGAACGGGACCGAATCCAATCCGAGCCAAGCTAAAGAGAAAGCCAACAAGATAAACAAAAGCCAAGTTTCATCGCACAGCCAGCTTCAATACCCGCTCTGCTCCCTCCTCGTATCTCCTCCCCCGCCAGCGCCACCACCACCATCATCATCACCGCTGCCACCGCCACCGCCACCGCCACCGCCTTCCCTCCCGACCCTCTCCCCGGCCTCTCTAATGGCTTGGTCATCGCCCCTCAGCTTGGCGAAGTACTCCTTGACGTCCTCGGCGCTGATGACCTGCTTGCTCTCGGCGAACTGCTGGAAGAAGGGCATGAGCTTGTCCTTGAGGTGCTGGTAGGCCATGACGCCCTCGATGGCGCGCACGCGGTCGATGTTGCGCAGGGCCGACTCGCCGCGGTCGTAGAGGCTGCCGCCGCCGTTGCTGGTCGAGGCGCCGTCCGCCCCCTGCGACCCGCCGCCCGCGCCGTCGCCGTCGCCGTCCTCCGAGACGGGCGGCTCGTACGTCTCTTCCTCCTCGAGCAGCTGCGGGTGCTGCGCCAGGAGGGGGAAGCAGGAGGCGCAGTGGCAGAGGTGGTCGCGGAAGTCGGAGGTGAGGAAGAGGGAGAAGGGGGTGTCGGTCTGGGGTGGCGGGGGAAGGGAGGCGAGCTTGCAGGTCGGGGTCGCTTCCCTTTTCGCGTCCGATTTGGCGTCGGTGTTGGCGTCGGTATTGGCGTCGGTTGGGGTTGTGGTGGAGGATGTTGGGGTGGACGCAGCTGCTCCTGCGGGCTCGGCCGTGTCGACTTCACTCTTGGGGCGCTTTGATGTTTGAGACTCGGCATCGCCGTCCTCGGCTTTGCGCTTCTTGGAGTCGCGGTTCAGATCGCCATTGGTGGCCGCCGGAGCGGCAGCCGGGGTGGGTTCCTGACCCGCCTCCCCCCCTTGCTTGCAGTAGACGGGCGCTAGGAAACCGGGGTTGCCGGCGTATCGCTTGATCCAAGGGTGGGCCTCGACGCATTTGTAGCAGAGGAAGCTTTCGAACTCATCCTCGGCCGGAAAGCCCGGCGGAGGTGGGGGGTCGTCGTCTTCCTCCTCCGCCTCGTCACCCGTTGCGGCACCGTTCCGGTCCGCCGTCTGGGCATCCTCCGTGGTCGTACGAAGCGGACCATCTGTGTCCTTGGCCTCCGGCTTCACCTTCTCCGTCGCCATATTCTCATACCACTTTGGGCCCAGGCCAACCACGCAACCGGGGTGCCACCAGTCCTCGCCGCAGCCGCCCGTCTCGTGGGTTCCCAGCCCCAAGCACTGGAACATGGTACCCTTTTGCTGAAACGGATCGTAATCGCACTCGCAACCGCAGAATCGGTTTCGAAAGTTTTGGTTGTACTTGTTGTTGGGACTGGGCTCCTCTGAGTGGACCCCGCCCTTGGTGTTTGTTGCTGGGTTGATGCGCAGGTTGCACGGGCTGGTTCTGGGGAAGCGCGTGGTGCCGCAGTCGCAAGTGAAATTCCGCTTGGTGAAGATCTCGACCAGGGTGTGCTCGCCGTGGCATTGGACGGAGCAGGCATAGCAAACGCCCGCCGGGTTGTTGTAAGGATCCGAGGGGTTCGCAGGCGGGGGGTTGCAGGTTAAGCAGGCGAAGACGCTTTGTCGGAGAGGGCCCAGGGGCTTGGTGCAATGTTCGATGCTCTGGAGCGTGTTAAACTGAGACCGAGGAGGAAAGAAGTTGGAGGAGGAGGAAGCGTACGTAAGGCAAGGCCTCGCGGGCCTCGGCCTCGAGCTGCATCTGATCCCGGAGGAAGCTGAAGACATGTCAGACACCTGTTGCTACTTTCATGGATTGAGAGGCGTACTCGGCAGCCGTCTGCGAGTCGTCCGACTTCTGCGACAGGCTTTCGGTGCGCGCCTTGGTGCGCGCGACAGGCGCGTCGGCAGAGGATTGAGAATTGGAAGGATCCATGATGGTCAGTTGCCGGGACGAAGAACTAATATCTCTTTCAGGATTGCAGAGGCACCATCGATTCTGAATCCGTCTGGGTATAACTCGAGCCCATATGGCAATAAAGAAAGAAGAAGTGTGGTTCGCCTGTTCAAAGCCGTATACTGTGTACCGTGGTAAATTGGACGAAGATGGGCTGCTTCAATTGCTATGCGTGGAATGCTGCTGCTGGGAGGCGCGACGCAGCGGATACCTAGTTACAAGTTGATTATCTTATCGCAGGAACAGGCCCACCTTTTCCACGCCCAATTCGCAAGCAAGCACTTTACGCGATCAGCTAGATTAGGCTTAGCGGTGACGCGAAAGCGCGTTGACCGACGCGAAAAGCTACCAGAGGCAGTAAGTGCTTTGTTGCCCAACTCGCGCGCCCTTGCATACCTCCACCGAAAACTCCCGCTATACTCCGTACTCCGTAGTGTTCTTCGTTTTGCAACCACCGCAACATCAATCCCCCTCCCCCCCCCCCCCCCCCCCAAAAAAAAAAAAATAACCTACGACCTCCAGAGATTTGCATCAGCACCCCTCAAATCCGGGCAAGATGAGGTATGTTTGCCTTCTCGCTGTCCTGTAGACGAAGTTGCAGGAAGAAGAAATCGACAATTAGAAAATCACATGTTCTAACAAGTTCAGTTCCCCGCTCCGCGAACACCCTTCCTCGGCGAATCGAGGCATACCGCCCAGCAGGGCCGGCCGAAAGCGTGCTCGCACTAACGGTGATGATGCCGCTTCCTCGACTGGTGCTGCGTCGAGCCCCATCATGCCGTCGTCCCCACCCGCCTTCAACATTGCACATGGCGGTGACGACGACGACGACGACGACATTGAGGAGGACGTCGAGATCCAAGACGACATCGACGACCTCGACGAGATGGCCGAGGACGATGTCGATCTGTTCCGTGAGGGTTTCGAGCGTGATTACCGCGAACGGCCTGACGATGGCTACGAGGCCGTCGACATTGACGACGAGGGCGAGTATGATGCCATGGACCTCGGAGAGCGGCGCCGCCTCGAGGCTCAGCTCAACCGGAGAGATCGCGAAGTCGCCCGAAGACAGCGCATCCCTGCCGCCTTTCTTCCGGGCGAGGATGATGACCGCGACATCGACCTCACTGCTCAGCCCCGCCGGCGCAGGCACCGGTACGATGAGGACCCCGATGAGGACATGGATGCCGACATCATGGACGAGGAGCTCTCGCTCGAGGCTCTGCACGACGTCAAAGCGTCTAGCTTGACCGACTGGGTGGCCCAGCCAGCCGTGCAGCGGACCATCAAGAGAGAGTTCAAGGCCTTCCTCACAGAGTACACAGACGACAGCGGCTCCTCCGTCTATGGCAACCGCATCCGCACGCTCGGCGAGATCAATGCCGAGTCTCTCGAGGTGTCCTACGAACACCTCTCCTCGTCCAAGGCCATCCTGGCCTATTTCCTCGCCAACGCCCCGGCCGAGATTCTCAAGCTGTTTGACGAAGTCGCCATGGACGTCGTCCTGCTGCACTACCCCGACTACGAGCGTATCCACTCCGAGATCCACGTGCGCATCTTTGATCTCCCTGTACATTACACCCTTCGCCAGCTTCGCCAGTCACACCTGAACTGTCTCGTCCGGGTTAGCGGTGTCGTGACAAGGCGTACGGGTGTCTTCCCTCAGCTCAAGTACGTCAAGTTCGACTGCACCAAGTGCGGTGTCACCCTCGGCCCTTTCCAGCAGGAGTCGAACGTGGAAGTCAAGATCACGTACTGCCAAAGCTGCCAGTCCCGCGGCCCCTTCACCCTCAACTCGGAGAAGACGGTGTACCGCAACTACCAGAAGCTCACCCTCCAGGAGTCTCCGGGCACAGTCCCTGCCGGCCGTCTTCCCCGGCACCGCGAGGTCATCCTGCTCTGGGATCTCATCGACAAGGCCAAACCCGGCGAGGAGATCGAGGTGACGGGTATCTACCGCAACAACTATGACGCCCAACTCAACAACCGTAACGGCTTCCCCGTCTTTGCTACCATCCTCGAGGCCAACAACATCGTCAAGTCCCACGATCAACTTGCCGGTTTCCGCATGACTGAAGAGGACGAGCACAAAATCCGCCAGCTGTCCAAGGACCCCCATATCGTCGACAAGATCATCAATTCCATCGCCCCGAGCATCTACGGGCACACCGACATCAAGACGGCGGTGGCCCTGTCGTTGTTCGGCGGCGTGGCTAAGAACACCAAGGGCGCCCACCACATCAGGGGCGACATCAACGTGCTGCTTCTCGGCGATCCCGGCACTGCCAAGTCGCAAATCCTCAAATACGTCGAGAAGACGGCTCACCGGGCCGTCTTCGCCACCGGCCAGGGTGCCAGCGCCGTCGGTCTCACGGCTAGTGTCCGTCGAGACCCGCTGACTAGCGAGTGGACGCTCGAGGGCGGCGCCCTGGTGCTCGCCGACAAGGGCACCTGCTTGATCGACGAGTTCGACAAGATGAATGACCAGGACCGCACCTCGATTCACGAGGCCATGGAGCAGCAAACCATCTCCATCTCCAAGGCCGGCATTGTCACCACCCTCCAGGCTCGCTGCGGAATCATCGCCGCCGCCAACCCCATCGGCGGCCGCTACAATTCGACCATCCCGTTTTCGGCCAACGTCGAGCTCACAGAGCCCATTCTTTCACGTTTCGACATTCTCTGTGTCGTCCGCGACACCGTCGAGCCGGAGGAGGACGAGCGCTTAGCTCGTTTTATTGTCGACTCGCACAGCCGCAGCCACCCTCTGACTAACGGTCAGACCCAGGCGACAACGGCCGGCGGCCAGTCCATGGAGGTCGAGCCCGACTCGCACGGGGAGACGCAAAACAGTGCCGACAAGAATACCAACAAGGAAGGGGAGATCCCGCAGGAGCTTCTGCGCAAGTACATCCTCTACGCCCGCGAGCGGTGCTTCCCCAAGCTGTACCACATGGACGAGGAGAAGGTTGCGCGCTTGTTTGCCGACATGCGCCGCGAGAGCCTGGCCACGGGCGCGTATCCCATTACCGTACGTTTTTTTCCTCCCCTCCCTCCCTCCTCCTCCCAACCCCCGGCCTCCCTTCTTATCACGTCACCTACTTCATACTAACCGGAGTGCGTGACACACAGGTGCGTCACCTCGAGGCTATCATCCGCATCGCCGAGGCGTTTTGCCGCATGCGGCTCTCCGAGTACTGCTCCTCGCAGGACATTGACCGCGCCATTGCCGTCACAGTCGAGAGCTTCATCGGCAGCCAAAAGGTCAGCTGCAAGAAGGCTCTCGCCAGGGCCTTTGCCAAGTACACGCTTGCGAGGCCGGGAGCGGGTGCCCAGCAGCAAAGGAGGGGGGTTGGCGCCGGTGCGAGGGGAAGGGGCGGCAGGTCGGCGGTCGTTTCCGCTTAGTTGAATTATCTTTGTTCTTTTTCCCTTTTCTCTCTCTCTCTCTCTCTCTATGTGTGTGTGTGTTGTTGTGTCGCGAGCTGGCTTTCTGTGGCCGTTTGGGGCGTTACTGAGAAGGGGTTTATCTTGTGCTTGGCTTACGAGATCTTGATAATGTTCCTCCTAGGTAGGAGAGATGGGAAAGGAGGGCTATGAACATGATGATGATGCTGTGTGTCCTTTCACCTGTCTATGACCATGTCAAAACTTATATGCCTCACTGTTGCTCAGAGCCATCTGGGAGGTGCGTGGTAAGCAATGTCCCATCTCATTCAAGATTGGCATAGACCCCATAAAGACTAAATGAATCGTGGATTTGCCCAACTCTGCTCTCAGGTGTAGCTATGTTTCCGATGGAGTTTGTTCAAGGTTTCTGGGGGCGAGAGGACCGGCAATGGCGGGCAATGCAACATGCAACTCATGAATCGGGGTTCAGGTGTATATTTCTTTGAGGGCTTGGGTACAGAGTAGATTTCAAATCTTGGCCTTGCTCCTTTTGTAGTTAGGCTTGATAGGCACCTTGGGGTGGTCACCCGCCAGAGCCAATCCTGTCACCTTCTCTAGCTCTTCCACCGCCTCGTACGCCCGCCCGAGCGGTACTTTGATGGTTCTAAACCCGGCAGCCTTGGCCGCCTTGAGGTTCTCCCCAATGTCATCCAGAAACACAATCTCCTCCGCCTTCACCCCTTCCGACCAGCCCAGGGCCCGCCCCCGCTCCGTGTCGGCATTGGCCTTGGCAAACTCGTTCACCCTCTGCAGAGTGAGCTGGTAGATCCGCGGGTCCGGCTTCCTCATGCCCACATGCGCCGATGACACAAAGACGTCAAACTGGCTGCGGATGGGGTCGTCGAAGAAGTCGACCCGCGAGTACTCGTGCTCCGGCGGGAAGATGACGGTGTTGCTGAGCGCGGCCACAATGTACTTGCCACTGGCCTTGAGGGCCTTGAGGGCTGGGTACATCCAGGGGTCCGGGGAGCGCGCTGCCGCCATCATGTCGAAAAAGAGCCACTCGCCGTCGATCTTGGGGAGGGGTGGGATCTCCTTGGGCAGGGACGGGTTGCGGGCCTGCTGGGCGCGGTAGAAGGTCTCCCACCGGGCCTGGTCGTGCAGGTCGCGGTTGAACCCCTCAAAGAAGGCGGCGTCCATGGGGATGCTGCCCGTCTCGAGCCGGTGCCAGAAGCCCGAGGGCGCAGTGCGCGAGATGGAGTAGTTGATCCAACCCGGAGGGATGCCCAGGCTGAGCTCGTAGTCGAGGATCGACTGGAAAGGCGAGACAACCTGCAAGCCGCGAAAATGGATGAGAAAGGAAACCATGTGGATCCGATAGCTGGGTACTCACACAAACACCGCCGATGTCAAAGAGGATGACCTTCGGCCGGGTCTCCTTGGGCTGTACCATGTTGTCGATCGCCTCGAGAATGACTTCGACGGGAAACACCTCAGGGAGCATCGCCCCGCTATGTGACTCCGCGAACGCAAGACTGGGAGATGACGACCAGGTAAGTCATTGCTGCGAGAAACTGTAACTCCGACCGGAGTCCCGCCCGTATTAAAGATACCGGCCCCGGAAGTTGCGGCGCGCCGGTGGGTGGGGAACGAGAACCTCGGCTCGGCTCCCGCCTTTTGGTTTGGGGAGGGGGGGGGGGGTGTCGACCCCGGCAAGAGGAATGAGAGGTGACCCACTCGTCGCCAACCCTGGCACTGACCGGCTTTCGTCCCCCACCCCAAATCCCAACTTAGGGCTGTGGGGGTGAAATTTGGCGCACGAAATATTGCTGTCGCGAATTTCGTTTCTCGATCCTGCAACCCGTGTGTCGACCTGCCAGAGATCGCATCGCCCACCAACAAGCAGTCAAAATGGTGAGTTAAGACGCAGGCCGCTTCCGGCGACTGTCCCCCGATGATGTTGGAGAGTCAATGCAAGATGCTTCGGACGGGGGAGAATTTCTGAAGCGCAAATTGCTGACTCGGGGAATTGCGACAACCAGGCCTTCCACAAGCTGGTCAAGAACAGCGCGTACTACAGGTGAGTTGGCTCCTCCTCCATGCCGTGCCCGAGAGAAAATAAAGAAGACAGGGCCCGTTTGCTGACTGTCCACAGCCGCTTCCAGACCAAGTACAAGCGCAGGAGGCAGGGAAAGACCGACTACTATGCCCGCAAGCGCCTGATCACCCAGGCCAAGAACAAGTACGGCGCGCCCAAGTACCGCCTGGTTGTCCGCTTCACCAACCGCGACATCATCACCCAGATCGTCACGTCCGAGATCAACGGCGACAAGGTCTTCGCCGCCGCCTACTCGCACGAGCTCCGCGCCTATGGCATCCAGCACGGTCTGACCAACTGGGCTGCTGGTTACGCCACCGGCCTGCTCCTCGCGCGCCGTGTCCTCACCAAGCTCGGCCTGGACAAGACCTTCACCGGCGTTGAGGAGCCCAATGGAGAGTACACCCTCACCGAGGCCGCTGAGACGGACGACGGTGAGCGCCGCCCCTTCAAGGCCATCCTCGATGTTGGTCTTGCCCGCACCTCGACCGGTGCCCGTGTCTTCGGCGTCATGAAGGGCGCTTCGGACGGCGGCATCTTTATCCCTCACTCGGAGAACCGCTTCCCCGGTTACGACATTGAGACCGAGGAGCTCGACCCCGAGGTCCTCAAGAAGTACATCTTCGGCGGCCACGTCGCCGAGTACATGGAGACGCTCGCCGACGACGACGAGGAGCGCTACAAGAGCCAGTTCGTCAAGTACATCGAGGACGAGATCGAGCCAGACTCGCTCGAGGAGCTCTACAGCGAGGCCCACGCGGCCATCCGCGCGGACCCCTTCAAGAAGTACGAGAGCGACGCGCCCAAGAAGAGCAAGGAGGAGTGGAAGCAGGAGTCGCTCAAGTACAAGCAGAAGAAGCTCACCAACGCCGAGCGCAAGGCTCGCGTCCAGGCTCGCATTGCCGAGCTTCGGGAGGAGTAGATGGTTGCCTGCTAGGGATTGGTTGCATCGTCTGGGCTCATGACTGCTTGTTCTTTAGGAGTTCACGCATTGGGCGCGGGTACATGGGGGTAAATGACCACGGTTCACCAAAAGAAAATGCCAATCAACTCCAGAGCATGCCCAGTCAATCTGTTCCCCTCCAATTTGCATAGTGGTCTCGGGAGAGGCATGACGCGTAAAGCGCCGCTATGAGCCGGTGATCTGTTACGTGCTACCGTCTGCTCGGCACTTGACTATTTCGACGTCGTTCTTTATGGACGTGGGGTCGGCCGGTCGCTTGTAATAACTGAAGCTGGCTGGCTTCATTCGCCGCGGGTTGCGAGATAGAATGATGCAAACTCGTCGGCTTTGTTGGTGGCCTACGGTGTATGCACGTAGCGTATGGGTCGTCCGAAACTATCTTGTCAAATCTCGGTTGTTTGTTGGTTAGGGGCAGCATCTTTTATTATCGACCAGTGATGAATGAGGTCATGCGGACACGGAGAACCTGGAAGCGCTGTTAGATCAGCACGATGAGGACACCCTAAGTGACTGCATTCAGAAAACGGAAATTGCCTTCGGCAAACAGCGCTTTTGCCGCGGCTCTAGTTTTGTCTGGAAGGTGAAGCCCTTCCAGCTCGGCCATAATAAAGATGCCTGCTTTCCGTCACCGCTGCCAGGCTGCTCCGATCTCCCGAGCCAAGGCCGACCGAGCCCGAAACCCTCCATCCCCCGCGCTTCCACTCCCACCTCCACGCCACCCTTTCTCTCGCACAATCAGTTCCAGGTTACCATCCCTTATTGGAAGGGTAGATGCCTGGTAGTTACACAATTTAGTAGCTATGCAGATCCTCTTGTGCTATGTGTCTTTGGTGTCGGCCTAGTATGGTGCGTTCTAATGCATCGAAATTTCTTCTCCACCTAGGTGGGGCGAGGGGTCGCCTGCTGAATTCACGGCTGCGCAATGTCCTACCGAGTTAGCTGTACGAATTAACTATGCGTGTTTGTATGTATTCGTACAGAGCCCGGGCACCCTTGATCTTGTGTAAGTCCATGCACATACACAGACAGGTAAGAAATGCCGTGTGCCATTTGGATGCTCGGAGGACACAGTTGAGGACGTCTTCCCCGCCATGAGTGTCTCTGTACTCTGTACGGAGTAGTTTCGGGGGGTTAAGGGAGGGCGCAGTCCATATGGATTACTTACGGATTACATACATACAAGCGAGCTACCAAGCAGTGGGTAAAAGAAGTGCCCACTTTCAGCCGCCGCCGGTTCGCGGGCGTCGCGCTTTGAGACCCTGAATCTCCGGGCTCTGATCGCCAAGTTTGGAGCCATGATATAATCGCTTTTTGGCCAAGTCCGCTGGAGCCGTTCCGAGATGATGTATTATTACTTTTTTATACCTCTCGCTGCGACACAGTATTCATAACGCGGTAGGGGTCCCGACCTTGGCCCTCTTGAACTTTGCCACAGACCTCCATTTCCCCGCGAAGCAGCAGCTACCCTGCCAAAAGTACGCTACCGCTGCGTGACCACCTTCCTGCCCCAAGGTCGCCAGAGGTCCAATATCTATATTACGTTATCCGACCGCGGCGACCAGGCCTTCCCTTCAGCCGCTCCGTCAGACGAACCCGACCAGGAAGGCGCCCAAGTATAGCAAAGCCAGTTCACGGCACACACCAGCACTGTGCATCCAAACGACTGCAGGAGTCACGCGAGGAATCTGCCCGTCGTTCTCGATTGATATCCGCTATCGCCCGCCGAAACCAGGACAACACCGAGCAGACGTCCATTGAGTTCAGCTTGACCGAGGCCATGGATGTCTACAGTTCCAGCGTCTGGCCCCAGTGACAGAGCTCCGTTTACGAAGAGCACACCGTTCGTACCTCGCTTTAGCCTTCGCGCCAGCGGACGGCAGAGAGCGCCCGGATCGAATACTCGTGGGCTTGGCTCTCCCTATTCTTGGCCGATCCCGAGCATCCCGCCGCATCGCGCAATCAACCCGAACCACTGAGCTCGACGGCTTTATTCGTGGTGATATCTTCACCCATAAACCCTCTCCCGTCAGCGATCTGTAGAGCGGCAAGGGCAAGATGGAGGACGCTCAAAGCCTGGATGTTAGCTGGATGACCCACGGGAATCCAAAAGGTTTGCGAGCCAACTTCCAGCCACCCTCTGCAGAAGCTCTTGCGCTTGGCATGGGACAGGAGACGGCAGTGCAGGTGCCCTGGCGCTTTGTAAGTGCTTGGCTGATTCAGGTTGTAAACTTCTAGACAAGGCTGCGAGGAACGCAATATCGCGTCGAAGGTCGCTCTCGAACTCAGCCCACGACTCTCCAGCACAACCGAGCCCCGCCCCCGAGTCTTCTCCCACGACGCGCGCAGGCGACAATGACAAACCTGTAGAACCAGCGAAGCCGCCCACGCTCACTCGATCGAACTCGGCGCGGAGCACCTCGGACGAAAAGCGAACCCCGCTTACACCCTCCCCCCAGCGGCGAAACTCGTGGTTCTCCAATATCTCGTCTAAGTTTACGTCAGGAGGCGGAACTGCCCATCAGAGTCCTCCGCAAGCAAACACGGCGTCGCCAAAACCCGCCGACTTGTCGGTTCCCAGGGCCTCTCCAGCGAAAAACGCCGTCCTCCAGCATGCTTCAATACCAGAGGGCGAAGGCCCCTACACCCCGGCCCCCCCGAAGTCGTCACAGACTGGTCTGTTCCATGTGCTTCGGCGGTTGTCATCGTCCAGTGGCACTTTCAGCCCGAACTTCAAGGCTCACAATCACGGACTGGTGGAGAGGCGCGTGCTGAACGTCGATCGCTACCGGGAGCGCTGCAGCATCAGCGGGTTGAACCAGTCCAAGCTCCGGAGAGTATCCTTCTGCGTCGATGTGGAAATCGCTCCTATGCCCAAGTACGCGGACGAAGCGGATGCTAGGAAAGGGAGCAAGGCGAACAAGGAGCAGAAAAAGAAGATGAGGGAAAGGGATGAGGCCGAGGCGCTGAAGCACCCCAAAGCGGTCGAGACCCAGCGAGAGGCGGGAGGCGAGATCAAAGCCACGGGCGAAGAAGTTCCAAGGGAACCGCTAAAAGAAGGTGTCGAGCCCGGCAGTCCGCCAAAACCGACTGCGGACGGCGCGCCCGGAAAGCCCATGCCATCTGATAGGAAGAAGGAGAAGAAGAAGAAGAGCGAGGAGGAGCGGAAAGCCAGAAAGGAGCAGAGGCGGAGACAAGCCGAAGACAACGGCACGATCCCCAAGGAACTCCATTACGACAGCGACTCATCCTCGAGTGGCACAACGCCCCGGCCCGGCACACCCAAGACGCGGAGCTTGCCCACCACCAATCCGGTCAGGATATATCGCCGGTGTTGCCAGCTCAGGGAGACGCCCATCCTCAAGAAGATTACAGAACAGCTCATGGATCCAGCCAACTGCTCGACCGAGCCCGGCGTGGTGGAGAAGCTTGACCTCACCGGCTACTGGATGCAGTTGACTGATCTCATTACGTTGGGCGATTATCTCGCCGTCGTACCTGTACGGGAGGTAATCCTCGAGAACTGCGGCCTGACGGACGAGGGGCTCCGCGTGATTCTCGCCGGTCTCCTGGCGGCGAAGAAACCTCGAGGAAGGCGGCGGAGACCGCTTGGAGGTCTGGATGGCCTGACTGAGCAGGGCGGGATGGTGGAACGGCTCGTCCTCAAGAACAACAAGATTGGCTTGGAGGGGTGGAAGCACATTTGCTTGTTCATCTACCTCTGCCGGACGCTGAAGAGCCTGGACTTATCGGGAATCCAGTTCCCCCACCAATCATCCCCGGCATCCGGGGCAGTGAATGGCAGTGCGACGACGCTAGCACCGGGACAGCCGCAAGACCTGTGCCATCTGCTGTCGAAGTCGCTGGGGGAGCGGCTCGGGGGCTCGACGCTCAATCTGCTCGGTCTCGGCCAGACAGGCATCAGAGCCGAGCAGTTAGGGGTGATCATCGATGGCCTTATCCGTTGTGGGGTCAAACGGCTTGGTCTCGCCAATAACGATATCGATGCCTCTGGTCTCGAGCATGTTGCGAGGTTCCTCAAGACTGGGCTCTGCGAGGGCCTCGACTTGGGCGGGAACGATCTGAGGGACGGACTCGAGACCCTGGCTGATGCCCTTGCGGCAGAGAACTGTCCTCTTTGGGCACTGAGCCTGGCCGACTGCAACCTGGCGCCGCCCTCGCTGTGCAAGTTGCTACCGGCTCTGGTAAGGTTGAAGCACCTCCGGTTCATCGATCTGTCGCATAACCACGAGCTGTTCGACGCAGATCCGAGCGCGGTGGGTGTGCTGCGAAGGTAGGTTCATGTCACTCGATATTCCTTTGTACTGCTACTTGGGCTGACTCGGCTTCATAGGTATCTGCCCAAGATGCAATGTCTGAAACGCATCCACCTCGCAGACTGCGCCATGACACCCGAACAGGTCATCGCCATTACCGAGATCGTTCCCGAGGTCGCCGGCCTTGCCCACATCAGCTTCCTGGAGAATCCGCAGCTGGTTGAGCTCGCGAAGAATGCCACGTCGGAAGAGAAGCAGGAGGAGGCTTGCGCACTCTTTGCGTCGCTTCTGGCGGCCGCTCGAGTCTCTACAAGCTTGGTGTCTATTGACATTGAGGTGCCCAGCGAGCAGTCGAGCGACCTTGTCAAGGCCATGGCGAAGCAGGTCGTGGCGTACTGCCTGCGCAACATGGAGGTGGCGACCGCGACGGCAGCCGAGGCGCAAGCGGAGATGCTCGCCAAGCCCGATCCCGAGTACCCAGACGTTTTGCAACGGCTGGTCGGGCACGACGTGATGGCGTCGACGGACATGGACGCCGATGTGGATGCCGCGCCGGACGAAGATTACGTGATTGGGGGCACAGGCGTCGTCAGAGCGCTGGCATGCTGCCTGAAGAACCGCGGGGATGAATCGCGGCGGCAATCGGGCGAGTTCATTCAGGACGCCGAGAACGGTGTGGTCCAACCTGGGCGGGCTGTGCCCAGCGGTGGGAAGGCCAAGGAGGCTTCCAAGCACCTGTTGCTGAGTGCTAGGAAGATCAGGCTCCGGCTGCAGCCCGCCATTGACAAGGCCCGGGCCAATGCCAATGACAGCCACACCTATCGTATGTTCTTTTTTACATTGAGCCAAGCTTGGAGACGGTGTCACCGCTAACCTGGTCACAGATCGCCTCATGTTCCTGTCCAATACTCTAAACGGCATAATCAAGCGCTTTGAGGACGAATTCCCCGACACGCGCTTGTCCAACTCAATCGACAGCGCAATTGACATACCGGACAGGGAAGACGAGGACGCCGAAGACAAGCCGACTCCGCTGTCTGACGCAGAAAGCCCCAACAGGAGGGCTACCCCAGCTACAGCCACGGCGGGCGCAGCCTCGGACGAGGAGGAGCCACCCACGGCTATCAGAAGCCCCTGCCTTTCTCGCTCCAACTCGACCCTCTCTCTTAACTCAAAAGCCCTGGCGCACGAAGAAGGCCGTATCCTCCGGGCTGGGCACAAGTTCCGCGCTGCCGTTGCCTCCCCGGACGATCCGGGCCTTTCGCGGTCCGAACACTACGCCCTGCTTGCGTCGGGCGTCGAGATGGTGGGCGCCGACCCCAACCATGCGCGGCTCCTGCACGAGCTGCTGGAGGAGGAGCTGGGAGGCGACGAGGCGCTCAAGGCCGAGGTCAGAGAGAAGGGCGTGGTGGCGGTGTTCAAGGAGAGGAGAGAGGAGATACTAACCCGCTTGCGGGAGGCCGACCCGGCCCATTGGGACCGGTTTGTGGAGAGCCAGGAGATGGCTCGGGCTAATGTCAAGGTTGAAGGGGAGAGCGAGGGAGGTGGTGACAGTGATGGGAGTGCTGTTGCTTCTGCTGCTGCTGCCGCTGCTGCCGCTGATGCTGCCGAGACGGCGGTGGAGGATTGACCAAGTATGTACCAGGGGCGGGATGTAGCATTGATTCAACACGATTGACTGTAAAGAAAGAAGGGATGAAAAAGGGGGGAGAAGAGAACTGTGCATAATTTGGTCAATCTGTCCGGAAATGGACTGGACGTAAAATGTATGCCTGCCAGAAATCTCGTGTGGTTGGAGATAGGCAACCTGACTTCTTACAGCATGTACTTCGGGTAGGATGTCGAAACGTTGAGAGTAAGCAAGATAGTCTTGTGGAGCACACAAGCGATGATCGAAATGAGGGTATACTCCTGCTCGAGGAGCTGTACGAGGCAAACCGCACACTCCTGGTACTATACTGCTTCATGTAGTTCAAGTATCAGAAATAATACTCGCTATCCTTCATCTCAGACCTGGACGCTCTTGGGATTGGTGTATCACAACACCTATATATATGTGAAGAGGAAAGAGAAAAAAAATAAAAAAATAAATCCATCCACTACATCAATCACAAGGAGTGCAGAAATGTCGTTGCCCATATCTCGGTCTCTGCAGACCGAAGCTGTCTCATTATACGTATGCGGATATCATGCGAAAGGTTCAGCAAACTGTGCACTCTAACGCCATATCCTCCGCCCATAGCCACCCAATACTCCAATACTATGCACCATAGACCCTACATACCCACAAAGAGAAACCCCCCGTTCTGCAGGCGCAAACAAACCGAGAAGCGAGAAGAGGTCAAGAAGAAAGCGAAAAAGAAAAAAAAACAAAAAAAATTCTCTTGACCGTCACTGCCCTGACGATCCTGTACTGCTTGCGACGCTGGACGGCCTCGGCGGCGGGATCGGAAGCATCGCAGAACCCGATTCCTCCCTTTGCATGGGCACACCGCCCATGCTCGCGCCGGGTGCGGAGGGCACCTCGGGGGGCACCTCGGCGTCCTCGGGGGCCCCGCCGACGATATCCCCCAGCTCGGCGGCGGCGGCGGCGGCGAGCTGCTGCTCGGCGGCCAGCCGGTTCATCTCCTCCTGGCGCCTCTTCTCGGCCACGTCGACCAGGTCGTCGTCGTCGCTCCAGTAGGGGTCGTCGTCGGGCAGGTGGGGCATGGCCATGCGCTTCCAGAAGCGCAGCTCCTGGCGGACGGCCTTGGCGTCGACGCGGCGCTCCCAGCGGGCGGCGTCCTCGTCGTAGAGGGCGCGGAACCGGCGCAGGGTCTCGTTGGCGCGGCCGGCGCGCGCCTGCATCTCCCAGATCTGCTCGCGCAGCCGGCAGTTCTCGGCCCGCGCCTCGGCCAGCTGCGCCCGGTAGCTGCGGTGCCAGGCGGCCACGTCGGCGACGTGCCTGGCCTTGTATTCGTGGAACTGCTTGAGCATGGTCGAGAGCGCCGAGGCGTACTGGTTGAGGAGGGCCGCGTTGGCGTCGCGCGAGAACTTGGCCTTCTCGAGGGCTTCCGAGAGGATGGAGATGAGCGTGTCGAGGTTGGCTTCCTGGGCTGTTGTTGCTCCTTCACAACACGGCGTCCACTCGTTAGCACGCTGCGTGTTCGTGTTGACTCGGGCACCAATGGAGAGAGAGAGAGAGAGAGAGAGAGAGAAAGTAAGAGGAAAAATGAAAAGTACAAATTAGGGGAGAAAAAAAAAGGGATGCAGACGTGTTTGTGACTTGCCCTTGACTTCGTCACTTGCCGAGTTAACCAGCTCCTCGTTGCTCAGCGAGTGTGCCCTCGCGCGGTTGCGCACACGGCCGACGCTGGCGACGACTTCCTCGAGAGTGCGCTGGTTCTCGGCCAGCTGGCGACTCAGTTCCTCAACCATACCGTAGATGTAGTTGAGTTCGGCCTGGTGGCCGGCCGGGGCGGGAAAGGGGACCATGCCCCCTGGCATGTTGCCGCCATTGATGCCGTTCATGGCGACGAGATGTTGTTGTTGTTGTTGCTGCTGCTGCTGCTGCTGCTGCCGCTACTGCCGCTGCGAATCCTGTCGTGTGGTTCTCGGTGTGTACTGTAGAGGTCGGTGTTGTTGCAGACAGGAAGAGGCTGACAGGGTGGCTGTTTGGGCGGGATGCAGCGGGTTCGGGGCGGGTGATTGACTTGTTGCGAGGTTCATGGCGGCGGTTAGGTTGCTGCACAAGCAGAGCACACGCGCTAAAGGTAGGGGCCCCTGCAGACTTAGCATGGACAGGGCCCTGCGTGTGGCTGAGAATTGACTTGGGGTAGAACTGGTTATTGGACGGGGTACTAAATAGAGACTGTCTAACAACTTTTTTTTCCTTGGGAACTTGTTGGGAGAGCGGGACGGCGAAAACGGCCTGATCAGTGGTCTGTTGTTCAAAATTGTGAGTTCTATGGCGATGCACCAGTCGATCCTAGTTCTTCCACTCAACATTGTCATCAGCTAGGTTCTGCATGCTGTAGAACACGGATCGATGCAGAGGGTTAGGGACCGGTGCACCAAGTACGGATGTGCTGTGCATAGTTACAGTACATAACTAACTACGTCCGTACAATGTAGGTGGCACCCAAGTTAGCCTAGTGCAGATTCCCGCCGCAATTGGTTTTGCAGCTTTCATTGGCGCGGCTTGGCATTGAGGCTTCTTCCAACTCTCTGCTGAATCTCGGCTCCATTTACACGCAGCATCGCACTCCATGTTGGGGAAACCTACAAGCTGAGAGGCAGAGAGTATTCACATCCGAGGTTGCTTTAAGCAATCGCTCTCATGATTCTGGTTGCTAATGGAAGAAGGCCAGCGCTTCTACTGACAAAAGCGAGCTTTGATTTGGCCTCTTGGGGTTCAGACAGATACTACAGTAGCCGATGAGTGGTCGGTTGCCTTGAGTATTACCTATTGACTACCTCTTGCCTCGACTGCTTCACTTCACCCTGGACTCGGTTCGGCAGTCGACATTTCCGTACAGGAAACACCCGCCCCTTCTACGTACGATATTGCGGCATCGTTCCTTCTCCAAAGCGAACAAACACATCATCGATATTCCCAGATAACCAACCACTTGCCATGTCAACGCCGACCCCTGGAAAGCATCCACTGTCGCAGGGTAAGACCCCCTCGCAACCGCAACATGGCGCTGCCGCGACGCCCTCGGTTTCCACACCCTTCTCTGCCACGGCCGCCTTCTCTCCCCGCGGCCCGCGGTCTTCGCCCCAGCAGTTTAAGAAATCGCCAGCGACTGCAACATTAGGCCGCCCCACGGGTCCCGTTAACTACGACAGCCCGTCGGCTGCAGCCGCCCTTGGTGCCCTGGACATGAGCGCTCTGGATATGGGCCTTCAGGATCTTGCCAACCTCGGGAGAGCCGCCGAGGACGAGAGAGCGAGGCGGCTGGACAACGTCATCGCCATTCTTAGCGTATGGTTACCTTGAAGTGGTGCCCTGGATGGCGAACCAACTAACGTTTTCGGTATAAAGCGAAGCAAAGGCCTCGTCAGTGAAGCCGGCTTGGAGAGGCTGGCAAAGAAACTCGAGCTGGAGTTCATATGGGAGAACTCAATGGGCGATGACGACAAGAAGACGCTCATCATTGCAGGTTCCGCTCTTGAACTGCTCATTGAGTTCTCCAATAACATTGTCCAGTCGGTCGCCTTGAGCTTCCCAGACTCGACAGAAATCGTCAACAAGCATGCCGAGGCTGCCGGCGAGATCCTCTTCAAAGACCTGCAGCTTCGTGAAGGCCAAAGCCCCCTCACCAAGTCGCTGGAGAAGTTTGCCGCCAACTTTGAGCGCCTTGCTGTTCTAGATAAGCTAAGCAGTCCTGGGCTCAACATGTTCGAGGCCGTCGCCGGCGTTTACGAGAGCCTTTGCCGTCTTCATGCCTGGGAACTCCAGAAAGCGCGAGAAGACCCCGCGGCCGCGGCCAAGGGTGAAGACTACCTCGAGAGCCTCGTTCTCTGCACCAAGAGCGGGAAGCCGAGCATGAACGCCCGGGGGCGTGTGGGCATGACGCTCGATTACTGGAAGGAGAGGAGGCTTCAGCCACCGCCGACGAACCCGGACATGGCTGCGTGGGTTGCAGAGCACGAAAGGACGTGGAGCATCCTCATCGGCTGCGCGCCCCTGAGGGAGATCGGCGTCAACCCGGTCCGCATCTCAGACAAGTGGATCGGCCCCAACGTCGAAAAGATGCCTCTTCCGGATGAGCTGCATACGCGTGGCCCGATCATCGACTGGTTGGAGCCGGAGAGCACGTTCGTTCCCATGCCAGATCAGTCAAAGGGGGGCGACCCGATGCAACCTGACGCTTCGCTTCTGGGACCGCGCCTGCCCGACGCCGTGTTTCACGCCACGTTCGATCCGCCCGTTCATATCCCGACGGCACTGTGGGAACAGATCCAGCAACTAGGATGCGTGATGGACGAGACGCCGCTCAAGCAGCTAGCTACCTTTGACAGCCTTGTCATCCCTCATTCTCCAGGCTCAAACCCCGATTCTGCTGGCGCGAGGACCGTGACTTGCAAAAAGAAGACCCCGTACACAGCGCCGGGCGAGACGAAGCTGTCGTTCAAGAGTCATGTCAACACCCTCTTCGTAAATAAGCCGATCCCGAGCCGGACCCTGACCGAGATGACGTTCTCCCACCCGCAACAGCTGGTCACCATCCTGCCATACCTGCGGCAGTATGTCTTTCTCGCAACTCTGCTTGAACACAGCCTCGCCGAACCTCCGAACCTAAGTCGCCCGCTAGGTCCAGCGCAGCCGAAGGACTCTGCCGCAACCAGCACCACGCAAACAGTAACCACAAACCAAGACGAGTATCGGAACCTCGTCACGTCCTCCGCCAATGGTTCCTCACAGGAAGAGGAAAAAGAAGAACCCCTAAACATCGACCTCACCCTCACCCCGCTGCCTCTGCCACGCCTGAGGGTGGTTTTCCCCTTCCGGGACCGCACGGCGGACGTCACACTCGAGGTTCGAGAGAACGGACGCGTGCATGTCGAGTCGCAGGACGTCCTGGACGAGACCAACATGGTGGCGCCCAATGAGAGCCGACAGAGAAGGGTTGAGGACGTTGGGGCATTACTGGAAATGACCGAGGATGTCGGAAAGTGGGTCGAGTTTATTCGTTCGAGGTGGGCTTGAGCCTGTAATTCAGCCGGGGGAAGTGGGATGGGCTATTGTTGACGGGCCTGTGTTGTTATAGGTTGGCTGTGATGGTAATATACCCTGGTTCTACTTGCGGGCAAGCAGGATAGGGACGAAGGGGCCAAAAAAAAAAAAAAAAGAAAAGAAAAGAAAAGAAAAAAAGAACACTTTAGGATCCTCGTGTACGTATGTGAACATCAAACCCCTCGCGGTGCTCCCAGCCTCCTACCAGGTTCGGATAAGGAAGACCAGACGTCCACCTATACAGCTCGACTCCTATAATTTGCGCGATCTATTGAACTTTCTTTGACCGAAATATATACGTCAATGCACGCAACAGTGTGCACTATAGTACTCGCATGCGGAGTTGTGTATACACTATGTATGCATCTAGAATATTAACAAGAAAAAGGGCTTTCGCCTAATCTGGTGTTTCTGTAGAAGAACCCCGTGGGTTGATCGTTCCCGCCGGGACGGGACGCGACATGACAGGACAAATGGACGCGGGCACTCACGTGAACTATATTATACTAGTGTACGGGGTACATTCATGTAAATACAGACGCTACAGAATAGGTTTGGGA
The DNA here is from genome assembly GCF_042370625.1 of Thermothelomyces heterothallicus. Lineage (NCBI taxonomy): Eukaryota > Fungi > Ascomycota > Sordariomycetes > Sordariales > Chaetomiaceae > Thermothelomyces > Thermothelomyces heterothallicus. The sequence continues at coordinate 935,249 of NW_027192570.1, read as the reverse complement.
TTCGTAACGAGCAGGGTCGCAGCCACACGGACCACCAGTTCAGTTCAGGTCAGCACTTTGTTTGGAGCTTTGGCGTTTGTGCAGGGGTACGCGCGAGGGATGATGCCCAGGCGCGTCTTCTCTTCTTACTACGAGTCCATTATTATTGCTACTTCGCGTGGTGGATGTACTATGCTGTATGCAATATGGTAGGTACGGAGCACGTAAAACGCAAACATCGTACATAGTAAACATGTGATTTCCAGAGATAGAGAGTAACTCGAACAGGATGAGTGGGTAGTATAGCATTCTTTCATTCTATCTGTTCTTCATCTCCCCCCTTCGAAGTTCTTGATACGGTACGTTTTTTGACAACCGCGTCTCTCTTGTTCCCGTGACCGTTGATGATTCAGGGTTTAGGGCCACTGTGAGGCGTCCAGTCGGAAGTTTAGGACCAGGCCCTGGCACTGTCAGGGGGGTTCGGGGTCGAGGGGGGAACACAGGGGGGAAAGAGGGGGAAGAAAGTTGGAAGCTGCCGTCAAGCAAAGAGGGGAAACGCCGCAGTGTGGAGCATAACCCGCTAGATCGAGGGAAAAAGGAAAGGCGGAATGGGCCCGACTTCTTTTTCGGAACCGGCCTTCGCGTCGCTTTTTTGCTGTACTTCTTTTTATCGATTTTCTCACGCGATTTGCCGGATCTGGAAGAACATGGTAGTGCGTATGCGATCAGTCACGGAAGGTTCCTATGCTCATTGTTGATGTTTGTTTTTCTCTGGACGCGTTTTTGGGTTAATGTAAACAAAACAAAATGAGCTCGCTTGACGTAGCTGGCCGGGCGTATCAGGCAGAGGCCGCTGGCATTAGACCATGATGGCAATCTCGTCCCTGGGCAAATGCGGCAGTGACAATGCGACTATTGATTGTACAGGGCGCTAATCATGAGGGTTGGGCCTCGTAAGCGGCTATAGTAAACAAGGAGTCATATTTGGAGCTTTGGGGAGGCACAGCACACTCTGACACAGTTTTCCCCTTGTTTTAGGTCCATGATGGAAGTAATACATCTGCGTTTCATCTGTACTCGGAAGTGCGTTTACGGACTGCCGCATGCGAACCTGCGCCAGTGCCTGCATTCTCTACATGCGGGTCGACTAGCGGGAGCTTTTCTTCTTCGACGGGAGAATGACGCCGTGCAGCTCGCCGCGTCCAACAGGAGTGCTCCTAGCGGTGTGAGCTTAGAAGATCTTGCATTTCCCCACACGCACTTGTTACTAGTGTGTAGAAGGCCTGCTCTTGCCTATCGAACATGATTGGCGCTGGATGCTTGAAGAACTGGTCCAAGGCCGTGGTACCTCCTACCCGCCCCGGTTGCGCGACTCTGTCCATCAAGATGGATAGTTATTTTCACCGCCTCGTGTTCCGAATTCGCGCATCCGCGGTCATTCTATTCGTTCTGCGGCGGTGAGGCGGACTATGCTTCGATTCCAGAAGGCGGGGGACGTACAGATCTGTGTCTTCGCCGCGACCTTTCGCGAGTGGCAACACAAGGTGATATCACATCATCCTGTCAGGCGTCATATGCCCAGTGTTCTACAGCGGCGGATGACATTTGTGACGGCAATCTCAGCCATGTCTTGCCTCAGGAACAATGCGCGGCTAGGGAACTATAACACACGTTACTGGAAAGTGCACGAGCCGCACAGCAGAGATGCGAGAGAAGGGCGCAGCCTCTCACACCACCCCGGCTGGTTAGGGTGGGCCACAGCGGGGCGCTAACGTCAGGCACGACAGGGGACCCCCATGTCGACGCGTCAATTGAACGCGAAAACGCGTCAATCAGCCAAGTAAACAACAGTAGGCGTCCCATCTTTCTTGCGTGCTTCGCCGCGCGATCTGCCCTCGTTCAGGTTCCCTTCTTGTCTCCACGCTGGATGTGATTGCCAACAGTTCGTCTGGAATCTGGTCGCCTCACCAAATCCTTCGGCGACAACGTCAATATTTCTGCGCGCCTCTCTCCTTTGAGGCACTGTTGGTCCATCATTGCGTCGACCCCGCTGATCGCATCGCATTACCGAAATCCTGGCTTGGTCGCGTATTCCCCGCGTCCTTGGCGGAGAGCCTGTGTGCCGAAGCAGCTCGAGTTTCGATAAAACTACCGATAATCACCAATATCGTCCGCGCCTTCTCTGCGACATGAGTTTGGCGATCAATAGCAGGATCTAAAAGAGGCAGGAGTCAGCACTGTTGAGTGACTCTTTCCAACCGGGCAATAGGCAGTCGCAACCCATTCCGAAGATGCCTGACGGGCACCTGCGGATCTGACGTGTTCACACGCGCTCCGAGTCATCCTTCCCGGGCCTGTTGGGGAAGAAGCACCTGCCTGCCAGCACTCGAAGGTTCCAGCTAACCCGAGCCTGTGCTGTCTTGTCTTTCCGTCTTCGAGCGTCGACTAGCTTCGCCTCTTCGACACTCGCACTCGCACAGCACCGTTTCCGCTCCTGTCGGCAATCGACCGCACTCCCGATATCAGAGTGCTGCGCTCCAGTTGGCCGATCGGGTTTTGCGTGCTCTGTCCCTCTTGCAGTTGCATTTGCGAGCTGCGCGCGACGCTGTTGCATCGCGCATCGCCCGCACTTCTTGCTCTCTCGACAGTTTTCATTGACATTAGCGCCGTGAGTTCTGCTCTTGCTCGTGACACCCAGAACAGAGCGATCAAGCGACGATGTCATTCTCAGGCGGAAGCGGGGGCACACTCACACTGCCCTCACCGACCCATGTTCACCACGTCGACGTCGGCTCGACCGTCAGATCCCTCCGGAGGTCCCTCTCGCGATCGCCCTCCAAGTTCAGGCTATCAGGTATCGCGTCCCCCACACCGAGTTCATCGGTGCTGCGCCAGTCGCCGACCCCGTCGTCAAATGTGCAGTTCGAGCAAACCACGTCCACTTCTACAGTAGTCCCCGCGACGCCTGCCTTATCAGCGGGGCCGCTCTCGCCGACCTCTTATTCGGCACCGCCCCAGCTTCAAACCACCGGCACTCCTTTCAAACCGAGCATCAAGCTCTCGGTGCGTTCTGCGAGGTCAAAGCCGATGACCCGGCCCCTCCCTCGATCTCGAGTGTCGCCCAAGAGTCCCCTGAAGCGAGTTTTCGGTCCTTCGCCCGATTCTGGCAATCAGGTCCCGCCGTCCTCTTCCCCCGCCGAAGTGCAGGACCAAGAAAACGAGGCTCTTACCGACCGCCCCCTCGCGTCGAGCCCCTCGTCGCGTCGAAGCCTCGACCATTCCTCGCGCCACTTAGTGCATCTCGACATGTCGGGAGCGACTAAAACCGGCATCTCCAAGTTCGTGGAGGGCAACAACGAGCCATTTCCCGCCATTTCGGTTAGCCCGCTCAAACGGAGCGATGCCGCCATGGGGTCGGGCCAGACAAGTTTCGGAAGCCCAGTCGCGAAGCGGCGCAGTCTTCACGGCATCTCATCAACCGGAGACGAGCCTTCGGTTTTCGACCAGAACCCAACATCGCCCCAGAACTTTGACATCCATGAGGATGGCAACCATGAGTACGAGCTGACCGGAGCTTGCGCATCGCCGTTCCGCGACCCGGTCGTGCCGCCTACCCCGTCTGCGCTGCCGAAGCGCATGTCTTCGCTTCGCCGGAGTACACTGCAGCAGCGCCACGGAAACACCCAACCTTCCCTGGGCCGGCGCGCAGGCGAGAAGCAACTGGCACAGCTCGCCGCTGAGCCCGGCACACCGGCAGCTCGCAGCAGGCCGAGGCTCTCGTTGGATCAGTATGTTCCGCCGGAGGAACGCGCGAGTCCCTTTTCTCCAGCGCCCTCGTCAACTGCGGCGGCTCAAGCGACTCAACGCCCGGCCAACCAACCTCATCCGTTGTCCCGGCTTGTATCACAATCCTCTTCCGGCTCGGGCCAGCCCGGAGACGAATTCCCAACCCAGCGCCCACTGCTTTCACAAGTTTTGTCCAAGTCGCTACCTCCCGGATCCCGTCCTCCGACAAATGATTCGGAAGAAACCGCGACTCCTCACTACAAGGGTGCCAAACCATTACAATCGGCATTCATGTCGACAGGCCTCGTTTCCAAGATGAATCGCAACCGCGACGGTGGCCCACCCGAGCATCCGGGAGCAAAGATATCGGCAATGCCGGACACTCCCTGCAAGAAGCAGCCGTACTACTCGGCTACATTCCCGCCTCAGGGTGGCAGCGGCGGGCGACGATCTCGGGTCTCCCTCGGGAGCCCTTCCTCGCCCTTTAGCGCAGTCGCGGCCCCCATCCGCGGAAATTTGTTTGCTACCCAGGAGAAATCCGGCAGCCTCCTCTTCCAGCAGGTTCGCTCCGGCCATACGAGAAAGGGAAGCATGTTGAGCGTGGACGGTGATGAAGTGCCCGAACCGCACGACGAGCTCCCTCCGACACCGACGAAGAATCTGTTCTTCAAGTCGCTCACGGCTCCGAATCCGGCCGAGGGTTGCCAAACACCAGGAGACAATCGGTCTTTCGCTGCTCGCGCCTCTTTGTTTTCTCTGGGGAGCGACCCGCGAGAGACCAATGCTGAGTCCAAGGCGGATGCGCTCACCCCTGATGCGGATGCCGTTTCCCGACCTTCCACGCCATTTTCCAACGACTCGCCGTGCCTCGGCTTTTCGTTCCCGCCGTTGACCGGAAGCCGCACGCATCCTGCCTCCTTTGCGACTCCAGCCCCCGCGAGAACTTCTCCCGCCTTGTTCGCGACACTGAACAATGCTGCTGGTCAGTACGCAAAGGCTGACGCTACCACGGCGGCAGCGGGCTCGACGAACCCGGAGGCTGTGTCGCCTCATACTCCCCAAGACGCAGCAGGTTCTTCGATGACGCCTCCCGACCCCAGCAGCCTGTCCATCTCGAACTCGGAGGACAGACAGGCAAAGGTTTCTAGGACCCCGGCGACCCCCAGCAACTCCCATGCGCGGCAACTCTTCTCGAGTTTTGCGAACCGCCGACTGAGCATGACTCCTCAGAATGGACAGGGCCCGAGCGATGTTGACGAGTCCTTGGTCTCTCGTTTTGATAAGTCCGACATTATCGGAAAAGGCGAGTTCTCTCAAGTGTACCGTGTCGTCAAGTCGTCCGCTCCCGGATCCTTTATGATGGCGTTCTCGACAACCCCGCGGACGCCCTCGAGTCCGAATTGCGAGAGAGTGTATGCCGTCAAGAAGCTTCGGATGCCTTTCCACGGCGTTAGAGACCGCAAGGCAAAGCTACAGGAGGTTGCCGTTTTGCAGTCGCTGCGCCATTCCAGTAAAATTGTGCAATTGATTGACAGCTGGGAATACAACGGCCACCTCTACATTCAGACCGAGTTCTGCAGTGAAGGCAGCCTTGATGTGTTTCTCAAGGCTGTTGGACAGGCGGGTCGGTTGGACGACTTTCGGATATGGAAAATCCTCTTGGAGGCAGCTCAGGTGAGTTGCAGTGTGCAACCCTCTCCGCGTCTGGCGTTTACGTTGCTAACCCGACGAAAGGGACTCTCTGCCATCCACCAGGCTGGCTTCATCCACCTCGACATCAAGCCTGCCAATATCTTTATCACGTTTGACGGTTATCTCAAGATCGGCGACTTCGGCCTGGCAACAACCTGGCCGGCTGCCAAGGGGATCGAAGGCGAGGGCGACCGCGAGTACATGGCCCCCGAGATCTTGCGCGGGGAGTACGACAAGCCCGCTGACATCTTTGCCCTCGGCCTCATCATCCTCGAGATTGCCTGCAACGTGTTCCTTCCGGACAATGGTCCGACCTGGCAGGCCCTCCGGGCTGGCGACCTGACAACGGTTCCCCCCCTGACGTGTGGCGAGGCTGGCGCCATTGCTCGTGATGCGAATGGCCTGCCCGTCTCTCATGACTCTGGAATCTCCCAGGTGTCCAATGGTCAGGAGATCGGGCTCGGTATCAGCCCTGGCCGGGAGTCCTTTCCCTTCGAAGCGATGACACATAATGCGAGCAACCTCTTTGGCGGGCAGAAACGGACGGAATTGCAACATCCGCCCAACTTCATGCTCGACCCGAGTGATCCTCATTCCCTCGATAGCCTTGTCAAGTGGATGATCGAGCCAAACGCAGCCGATCGCCCCACTGCAGAGCAGGTGCTCTCGTCGGAACCGGTGACTTGGGTCTCATGCCATCGGACCGCCGGCGCTACCGTCTTCGAGGGCAACTGGGGTCCCCTGGTCGGTTCGTCAGTGGACGACCTTGGCGACACCGAGATGATGGATGTTTGAAAACAAAACTGTCACGTCTTGACGATATTGGAGCACAATCTCTGCTCTCGTGTCTGAGATGCTGGATATGCCGCCACTCGGAGGGCTTGGCATACCAGGAGATATGTCTGAGTATGGTGTCGACTTAGTCAGCTATCAGGGCTGGATATCCATGCGGATGGTATATTGAGGCCATCTGGGCTCGGTCGATGTGTGGATTGTGTACGGGAATTCATTCACTTGGCAACTCGCGCAGTCCAACAGTTTCAGCATTCTTCGACACGGCTTTCACAACGACATGTTCTCACTAAGAGAGTCGAGACGCGGGACATGGCCACGGGCCATTATCGGCGCTGCGTTTACTCGCGTTTCGGTTTTTTTTTAGGCCCTGCATTGCTTCGCGCTCGACAACGGTTTCCATCTTGGGCTTGGTCATATACGGTTGGGAAACAGCATTTCTAACGGAGGCGATCTGATGACCTGGCGCTTTCAGGACGCATAGCCCTCCGCGGCCACGAATAGGGAAAACAAACTGGGAGGGGTTATTGTCAAGTACGCAGCAGTTTGCTGCCGGCCTCGGGCGTTGGTTTCGGACTTACGAAGGTAACAAATCATCCAGTGCGGAGGACACCCTCCTCACCGTCCCGTCTCTTTGGTCTTTCTATCAAAGAGACGTGTACTATCAGAGCAATCATGCATCCATGTATAGACTATGGCAGGGTGGCATTGCATTGTCAGCTGGCTATGGATTTAACTCCAACTTCCCGGTGAAGTACCTCGGGATTCACATCTTACGTCTTTTCCTTTGTTCTATGGAAGGAGGCGGAGGATCATCACGACAATACGACGGAATGACACGATTTAGAGGCAAAGACCTATCCTGTATGTACGTACTACAACCTACTAATCATTTCCTTTGTCGATCAAGGGGGGCGGTTGCTGTTGCTATAGTGATAGCTCAATAGTTGACGTCTCGACGTCTAAATAAGTGTTTTCCAACCATGCTGACAAAGCGGTCGTCCCATGTGTTTCGTTTCCTGTATGTCTTTCTGCCCGTAATGGCTGCCATTTGTCTGGCATTTCTCGAAATGGCAGCCATTTCTCGATTAGATTCTCCGAACATTATCTCTAGGAGCGAATCTGCCCACGAGACCGATCTGGCCAAGGTAGAGAGTATCATCTGAGATGGAGGAGAACAAAGATCACTTAGTTAGACAAGAAGTGTGCCGACCGGGATCTTGACAGAGGCGAGGGAATGCAGGAAGTCTGGCTCAATGTTAGACAACCGAGCCACCTGGCGTGGCATACCGTCGACCCCAACTCGTGATCACATAAAGACTGCCCATTGTGATTCTATTCCATGACTTTGATTCCCAAACCCTAGGACCCTACGGATTCACCCAACCCATACTTTGAAAATGATAAATACACCCTGAAACCTGCCACGCCATGCCTAACATTTCCCTAACAATCTTGACGTCCCAATCAACAAAGTCGTCGTCTCCCGGAAGCATGATATTATCCCCTTCCACCTAGTCAATGATGCTTTGACCTCCCAAGACAGGAAGATAGGTCCCAACGGGAGGAAAGGCGTCTCAGCTACGGTGGTGACTTCAGCCTGACGGCCATATCAACCACCCAGAGAGCAGACGACGGTCCGGCCCGCCGGACAACCCGCCACCAATCCGGACTCGGTTCGGGAACAAAGCACATTTTTGGTATGTACTGGTGTGTACAGGTACAGTACATTAATGATGATGCAACGCAACGCGGCAAGAAAAGAGAAGAGAGGAGGGGAGGAGAGGAGGGAAAAAAAAAAGAAATAGACACCTCCCCCCAATCACTCAAACTTGCCGCCGCCAAACAAACCGCCCACGGCCTTGACGCGGCTCTCGACGCCGCGGAACTTGCGCGCCTCGCGCCGCCTCTCGGCCTCGGCCAGCGCCGCGCGCCGTTCCGTCTCGCGCGCCAGGTAGCTCACGCCCGAGCGCTTGCCGGCGGGCTTCCTGATCTTCATGCTGCTCTCGGCGGCCGGCCGGCCAGTGGTTGTTGTTGTTGTTGTTGTTGTTGTTGTTGTTGTTGTTGTTGTTGTGCTGGTGATGCCGGGCGTCGCTGCTGCTGCTCCTCCGGAGGCAGAGGATGAAGTGGAGAGGAGGGAGTTGGTGGTTGCGCGGCGGAGGAGGGCTGGGACCTTGAAGCCGCCCGACGAAGAGGAGGAGGAGGAGGCGGAGGCGGAGGCGGAGGCGGCCGTGACGAAGGCGAGCTTGTTGGAGGCGGAGGAGGAGGCGGCGGCGGCGGCGGAAGCGTTGCGCTTGAGGCTGATGCGGTCGATGACCTGGGGGGGGGGTCTGCTGCCGCGGCGCGGGTTGCGGTTCTCCTTGTTGCTGGAGCCGCTGCTGTTGCTGTGGGAAGACCCCGGGCGGAGGCGCTCGTCGTCATCGTCGTCGTCGTCTTCTGAGCCCAGCTCGGTGGCCGGGATGAGAGAAGAGGAGTTATAGGGCTCCTCAAGCAGGTTGGAGAGCGACTCGCGAATCTCGCTGATGCTCGAGGGCTTCTTGGCGATCTTGCTCCGACGGGGGTTAGGCGCAACAACGGTCTGCGGCTGGCTGTTGGGGATGACGGCAGCAGCTGACTGCGCAGCGCCCGAACCTTGTGACCCCTGGCTCACCGCTGATGGATGAGCGGGCGGCGGCGCAAAGATAAAGTCCATTTCTTCGTCGTCGCTGCCGCGGTCCTCAATGGTGCGCAGGAATGCCTGGTTGCGCGGGTTCTCGGCGACCTTGCTGATGCGCTCGTCGGCAAGGAGGGCGCGCTGCATCTTGGCGAACTGGCGACGCTTCATGCGACGGCGGGCCTCGCCGCCGTCGTCCGAGTCGGACAGGTCGTCCCAGTCGCCGTGCCGCTTGCGCCGGAGCTGGCCGGTCGTGACGTCGTGGAAGAGCTTCTCGACCCGCTTCTCGTCTTCAGCGCGCTCGCGGTCACTGTGGGAGGTCAGTCAGCCTTGTGGCCATGCCGGAAGGGGGAGAGGGCGTATGGTAGGTAAAACTTACGCATAGAATGCGGCGAGCTTCCTCTCATCTTCCTCGTTGTCCTTGGTCTCGTCGTCAATCATCTCCTTGACCGACTGGTCGTCGCTATCGTCGCTGTCTTCACCGTCTGCGCCGCCGAGCCCGGCATACTCGTCCTCCGACTCTTCGGCCTGCTCCTCGACCATCTCGCGGGCTTGGCTCTTCTTCTTGTCAAAGACCTTCTTGCGCTTCTTCTCCTTGAGCGCAGCCTCCTTCATGGCGGTGAACGCGTTGTTGTTGTTGTTGGACGTGGTGCCGAAGCCGAACTCGTCATACTCCGCATCTTCCATCACTTGGTCCTCGCCATCACGAGATTGGCGAGTGGGCGACGCCGGGACCACGTCAGCCCTGCGCCTGAGCTTGCCGGTTCGCTGCACCAGAGGCGAGTCGTTCGGCTCCTCCGCTTGGGTCTGGCCGACGGGAACGGTTTCTATGGTTGATACGGGGGCCTCGATGAAGCGCTGGCGGAGAGGAGAGAAGTTGTGGAAACCCGCGTCCTGGGTCGGTTCGATAAGTTCCGACATCTGAGTCTGGCTCACGGAATTCTCCCCGAGGAAGGTATCGAACCCGTGCGTCTGGGACTGCGAGAAGCGGATCTGCACGGCCTGGGTCTCGGCTTGCTGCGTTTCACGCGTCGGCTGGCTGTCGCGAATCATGTCCTCCGCGGCGTCCTGGGCCGCCTGGGAAAAGTTCGAGTCGGGGAAGGCGGTCACGTCAAAGGTGGGCCTCGGCTGGGAGGGTGACGCCTGGGTCGTCGCCATCGGGGTGTCATCCATGGTGCCCGCGAAGATCTGGGTGAGACCGAGACCAGCAGGTCCGGCGACGGGAAGGCCTGGGATGAAGGTCTTCCTGGCGGACCGCAGCACGGACGTCGGCGCGCTGGGAGACTCGGCGTTGCGAACCGACGGCGACTTGGGCAGATGATCCTTTGGCCGGGGCGTGGCCTTGACGAAGGGCTCGGCCTCGTCCTCATCGTCGCTAACGATGGTGACGTGCTTTCTGGCCCTGCGCCGGATTTGGTTGGTACTGGGAAGATCGGCGTCATCATCTGACTCTGCGCCGTCAGCTTGGTCTCCGACTTCTTCGGCCTCGGATGCATCCGCCGCTTCGGCCGCATCGTCAACCAGCTTCTCCCCTTTCTCGTCTCCTTCCTCTTCCTCAGAACCGGAGAATAGAGCAACTCCTTCTTCCTGTTCCTCTTCCACTTCCTCTTGCTCCGCTTCTCCCACTCCTTCTCCTTCTCCTTCTTCTTCTTCCTCTTCTTCAGAGCCAGACAATTCAATCCCCCTCTCCTCTCCCCCCACCGCGGCTTCCTCATCCTCGTCGTCGTACTCCTCATCCTCACTCTCGTCGTCCCACCCGAGCGGGTCCTCCTCCTCCTCCTCCTCGTCGCCCGCGGCGCGCTTCTTCTTCCTCTCGGCCTTGGCGGCCTCTCTCTCGCGCCGCATGATCTCCTCGGCCTCCCGCCTCGCCTTGGCCACCATGTCTTCGACCTCCTGCAGCTCCCGCTCCCGCTCCTCGGCCGTCTGCACGTATACGCCCCTGGCCCGCAGCATCTCGAGGTGGCGGTCGCGCTCGAGCCTGGCCTGCTGGCGGGCGCGCTGCAGGAGGCTGGCCTGCAGCTCGGCCGTCGTCATGACGGCCTCCCGGTGCTCCTTCTTGAGCTTGTTGCCGGCGCGCGAGGGCGGCGCGGGCTGCCTGTCCGGGTCGTCGAGGTGGGCCAGCCGGCGGAGGATCTGGAGGGAGTGGGCCTGCTTGGCCTTGTTGGCGGGGACGCGGTCGAAGATGGCGTCCAGTTTGGATTTGCGGGTCGCGACGACTTGGAGGTCGTCGTCGTCGTCGTCGTCTTCATCACCATTCCCGAGGGAGGCTGACGCGGCTGCCGTGCTGGCTTCGAGGGCAGGGAGCTTGACGCGGATGTTGCGTTTCTTCGGAGGCCCCTCGACTGCCGGCTGCCGTTGCTCTTCCGGGTCGGCAGCGGTTGCTTTACCTTTGCCTTTGTCGAGCCTTTGGCGGGTGGCGGCTGCGTCAATGGCCTCCTCTTGACGACGGAGAAGGCCGTCAGCACCACCGCCTCGGGGAGCTATTCCTGCTCCCGCGGGAGAGACACCCTTGGACTCGGCCTCCTTCCCGGCCGCCGGTGGCGAACTAGGCGGTGTCTCGGCATCCCTCGCCTCGGCATCGCTGTGCTGAGGGGAGCCCGGCGTGGGAGCCCGGCTCGAGCTTGCGGCCGGCGCGGGTTCGTCAACCGGCGCAGCTGCCGCACCCTCGGGCTTGAAGTTGAACCGTTCAAAGAGAGTCGCCTTGGTGATCTTTTTCTTCACCCTGGCTTCGTGGGCGAGCTGCAGACTTCGGGTCAACCGCTGCGTCTCCCGGTTCATCTCCTCCAGGGCCTTTTTGCTTGCTTTGCGCGGGCGTCTTGATGTGGCCGCTTCTTGCGTGAGCTTGCGGCCACCGTCGTCGTCGGTAATACTGTCGTCATCCTCATCAGGATCGGCGACGATGTCATCGTCGCCCTCCCCCCCCCCCTCCTCCTCCTTGTCGAAACCAACAGCCCTTCTCCGTTCAGCCTTCTTCCGCGCCTCTTCGGCCTCCCTGGCCAGGCGCTCCTGGCGCTTCCTGGCAACCAACGCCTGGAAGCGGGGATTCTTAATTAAGCGGGTCGGGCTTGGTAGGTCATCGTCGCTTTCGCCTGCTGCAGGGGACTGGGGCTTCGATGGCGAGACGAAGAGGCCCGGAGAGGTGGGCGCGCTCTTCTTTTGTGGGGAGATGAAGAGACCTGGCGAAGGTGCAGCATCCTGTGGCGGTGGATCCGGTGTTGAGGTGCGTTCCCGCCGCGACTTGAGCTTCCTGGGACGCGTCATAACCACGTCCTCGTCTTCGTCTTCAACCCCGGCTTGTGCAGAAGCATCCGAGTTGTTCTGCGCGGGCGGAGTGCTTCGCGTCGAGTCCATGTCGTCGTCGTCTGCTGACTCTCGAGTTTCGCGGTCGCGGGTCTGCATCCGGGCGGCTATTTTGCCACGGGGACGGAGAATGGCATCGTCCTCTTCTGAGCTGCTGTCCGAGAGAGCATCGAACCGGTTCTGTAGGATAAGGCGCGTCGTGGCCGTGGTGGGTGACACGCTGCGAGAGCGCGGCAGAGAGGGAGACGGAGACGGAGACCTAGAAGAGGCCATTGTGCCCGCAATTTGGGCGATTTGAGAAAAATAAAATTATGGCAGGCGGTGCTGGCCCAGGAACAATTTGCTTGAGGACTCCCCAAAAGATCACTGCTTGGGCGAGGTGAAGGTACTAGTAGACGGGTGGATTGTGGTATGATAAGTGGCAGGGTTGGTTTGGTGGGGAAGACGCGCTGCCAGACGCGTTCCGGGAATTGGGGTAAGTGGGAGGGCCCACTCACACACTCGGTAACTCGCTGCAATTAACTTATCTTTGTGTGTGTTGTACGGGCCGCGCGAGGATCTGACGCGACACCCCTGTAAAGACGCAGCGCATGGGAGAGAGCGTATATGTATCCGTACATACTCTGTCATACGATACACTAAGCCGTCAACCAACGCCTGCAACAAACACAACACTACGTCGTACGAACTAGTTTCGTAGGGCAGCGCGTTAGTCATCGTCATTGCTCGTTTTAGTCACGTCCACACCATCTTTTTTACTTGCTTGCTCCGCATGCTAAACGAGGTTACACACTACCTAAGTATATACGACCGAGGCTGTCAACCGCGCATTGCCATCTCAACTCCCTTCGAGGGCTTTTTATGGGTATCGTTCGTAACGTTAAAAGTACAAAAAGGACAAAAGGGAAAAAACGGGAGATATAAAAAGCCCTCCAATTTCAACGGCAGTCCCCCCCCTCCAGGTATAGTATGTCCCCCAACTCGACGCCCAAAATATGCCTGCCGCCCTTTTTGAATCTCACCCAAGAAAGTTGTACAATGGACGTAGCAACCAAAGAGACTCTCGTCAGTGCCAATCCAGTGTGCGTGCGTGTGTGTGTGTGTGTGTGTGTGTGTGTGTGTGTGTGTGTGCAAGCAACCGTTGCCACTCCCTTTCGTAACGCCAACTTCCAGACCGCCCCCGAAAACTCCGGGCAAAAAGCAAGAGAGAGAGAGAGAGAGAGAGAGAAACAAGACCCCTCGCTCGTGAAATAGCACAACCTGAGCTTCTGCGCGGCCTTAGCCAACGGCCAGGCAGGAGTCCAGAACCGCATCAAGCATTTTCGCCTCCGGGCCAGCGCCCTCCCACCACAAGTCATTGTCAATGTCCATCTGGTCGTCATGGCCGGTCCCGTTGGTAAGCGGCTCCGGGTCCTTCCCGGTCCCGGTCCCTTTCATGCCGCTCATCTCGACGTCTCCGTCCCGGTCCGCGACCCTCTCGCGGCCGTCCACATACGTGTAGTCGTCCCAATTCTCCAGCTCGCCCTCTCGGTAGCCATATATGACCGACGTGCTGATGATGGGGAAGTTGGCCAGGCCGCAGTCGCCCATCTCGAGCGCGAGCCGGAGATCGGCGATGCCCAGCGGGCCGCGCTCGCTCGCGGCCTTGGCTTCGACGGGCAGCAGCCCCGTCTTGTCGCGCGTGATCTCGCCCCGCTGGAACGCCTCCTCTTCCTTGGCCAGCTGCTTCCGGTACCTGTGCGTCAGAATCCAGTTGTTGCTGGGGCCGAATCCGGCGTTGCCCGAGTCGCCCGGCGGGTTGCTCCGCGTGCGGCTGAATATGGCCGACATGACCTCCTTGATGAACGTCTCGGTGGCGATCGACATGAATTGCGCCGCGTCTGGCGCGTGCCCGGACGCGAGGCCTGCCTCGTAGCAGAAGGGAAGCATCCGCGCCTCGATGTTGCTGACGTCCGGGAACTCGCCCGACTCGACCGCCAACGGCTGCGCATAGCGTTTCCTAATCTCTAGGTCAAAGTCTTTTTGAAGGAACGTCAGCGGCCGGGGCTCACTCGACGACAATGCAGGGAGGGGTGGTGCGCGTACTCATCCGACTTAGTCCGCCGCCCGCACTGGCCGGCACATCGGCCGTCTTGGAGTGGCGCAGCCGGGCATGCTCGGTGAACACGTTGGCCAGCGACTCGTACGGGTCAAACTGGAGGCTGATTGTCAGCAACCACGAAGTCTGCGGGGAAAAAAAAAAAAAAAAAGTGCAGCATGTGCTCTGGCTCGGCTCACGTCGTTGTGTGCAAGATCCTTGATGCGCCTCCGGTCGCGGGGCGGAAGCTGCATGACCTCCCCTTTCAATCTCCGCTCCGCGGCATCGCCCGAGACGGGCTTGCTCCCCGCCGTCGTCGACGGCTTGTCGTTTGCGCTGACCCAGGGCGCGAGGCCCTGGTCCGGCATCTCGCGCGTTACATTGCCGTAGATGGCGGCAATGAGCTGGTTGTGGAGGTGTTCTCGGGTGCCGTCGGGCGAGGCGAGGATGGGCTCGATGCGCTCGCTAAACTCGGCCTGGTTCAGGCGCCCTAGAAACAGGTCATCAGCATGCGATCGTCCCAATTGACAGGGAGGCATCGCGAAATCCGCGGCGGGCGGTTTAGTACCGATCAGGAAGTTGGTTATCGTTTCTTTGTAGGTGGGCCATTGTTCCGCGCCGATGCTGGCCTTGAGCGCCGTGTAGATGGGTTCGAGATCGATGCGGGCCGGTATCAGCTGGCTAGTTTTGGGCGCCTTGTGTATTGACGGTACCGACACGTTGATGGACTGTTTCGAGAGGACCGGTGTCGAAAGGCTGATGGACGGCCGGCTCAAGGCGGCGGGGTTGATGTCGACCATGGCGGCGGCGGCGGGAGGAGCTCGCGGTGTACGGCCGCCGGCCCACGGATAAGCGAGTGGTGCGGGATGCGGTCGGCGAGAGCGCGGAGAGAGCGAGAGAGGGTGTTAGGACCGTCGCGCGCGGGTTGCTGCACAATCGTGGGGCGAAACCGCGTTCATTTGCGCATCAAAATGTAGGCCTGGCTCATGCGATCCAAGTTACGGAGTTAAATTGATGCATCAGGCATTGTAACGTTGACGTATTGATGATTTTGTGCTCGGCCGGCCACAACTTGGGGTGGTCGGTCGCAGTGTTCGGTGGTCGTCGAATTTTATGGAGCTAAGCAGGCCCCGTACGTACGGTCCAGTGGTCCTGTGGAGGGCGTTGCGCCCGGAATTAGGCTGCTGACAACTAGCGCGGGGTACCTATCTTCGCACCAGAACGCGGCGTTGTTCTCAGGTACCACGCCCCACAGGGCAGCTAGGGCAGCTGGTAGTGTAAGCTGCAGCAGTTCTTAGCAGCCGTAACCAGTACGGATTACAGCACGGACTACTACACCAACCTAGCACTGATGCCATCCGCGGTGAGCACCACTGTTATTGCCGCGTCGCGTCGGGCTTGGGCCGCATTTGCCGTTTTCCAGAGAGACCCCTCCCCCAGCATCCCAGAGCATTATAAGGATTAGGGATGCAGGAGCTCTGAACACTCCCCGACGGCCGAAACCAACTTAGCAAACGAACGCTGGACGACGGCCCCCGGATCAATTCACTGTTCCAACCCCCAACCCCCAACCCCCAACACCATGCAGCAGCCATGGCTAGCAACCCGCGTAACCCCCGCGTGTCGAATGCCATCGACAGTCTGATCACGCATCTGGTGCCCAGCAATCCGGACGACGACGAATACACAGTCCAGCAGCGACACCGTGCTTCCTTCGAGCTCGTGCAGAGCATCCTTGATCGGTGCGCACTCCCTCCCTCCCCCTCTCTCTCTCTCATCTCATTTGGGGGGGGGCGCCCCATTGCTGATGCTTTGCCAGCCCCGGTTCACCCGTCTCGTCCGACGTAAACCATGCTTCGGATCTCATCAAGCGCAAGCTCATCCAGAGCAACCCTAGCCAGGCCCTGAGGTTCTCCAACCTCTACACGAGGCTGCTGTCGCTGCCGGTGCTCAACCAAAAATGGGCGATCCTGTACCTTCTCTACCAGCTCTCCGACTCCCCTGATCCCAACGAGCCCCCGCCTTTAAGTCCGCCAAAACCGGCAGCGCAGCGAGAACCCCCTCGGCCGGCAGAGAAGGAACGGCGGTCGAGGGCGTCGACTGCTGCCCCCACGCCCGAGGAAGAAGTGGTCGGCGATGCGTTCGCGCCCGGTGGCCTGAAGAAACTACCCACCGAGAAGAATCCCAAGCGCAGTCAGGCCGAGGAGAGGCCACCGGCCCAGCCCCCTGTTGACGGGACGCCAAAGAAGGCGGTTAGGGATGTGTCTATAAAGTCGACGTTGCTGGCCGACAATTCCAACGACTTCGAACCATCCGAGATGGCCCTGCTGAGAGACTTGCCCTATACCCTCCAGGGGCTCTCGTCCACCACCCTTCCCTTCGCCAAAGAGAGCGCCCTAAAGCTGCCTCGTACTCTTCCCACGCCAATCATATCGCTCCTCCATACCCTTGCCGAACCTTCCCTGCTCTATAGGGGGCTTGCGGCTTTTGTCAAGTCGCCCGCGAAGGGCCTGCTCGGCCAAAGCTTGCGCGCGGCTATCAACAAGGAGTTGCGGTCGTACCTCACCCTTGTCGCCACGCTCGAGGCGCAGATACGGAGGGCGCTCGCGGCCATCGACGAATCTGCACCCCGCGGGGGGATCGGGAAGGCCGGCGTTACCCTGAAGCGCTGTGTGGTGTGGACTCGAGAGGCCACCATGGGCCTGCGCCTCATGTCCCTGATCGCCGAGGAAAGTAATACGAGGCACGGCGGGCAGATCATCAGCATGATTCATGGCTTCTCTACATCCCACGGCGATCCCGTCGTGGCTGCCTTTGCCGAGCGCCTGCTGGCAGACGTGACGCGCCCATTCTACGACATCCTCCGCCGCTGGATCTATGACGGCGAGCTGTCGGACCCGCACCTCGAGTTCTTCGTCAGGGAACAAAACCCCGACGACGAGAACCGCAAGGAGTCCAAGGCCAAGGGTCAGGCTAGTGTCTGGAACTCCAAGTACGAAGTCGTCGACAGCATGGTACCCAGCATCATCACGGCCGACTTTGCCCAAAAGGTGTTTCTGATCGGGAAGTCGCTCAACTTTATCCGCCACAGCTGCGGCGACAGTCAATGGGTCGACGCGTATTCCAAGACCTCGTCCAGGCCGCTCAGCTACGGCGACACCGCGACGCTCGAGACGTGGATCGACGAAGCCTACAAGACGACGATGCGGCGACTGATGCACCTCATGAGCAACCGCTTCCACCTTTTCGAGCACCTGCAGGCTCTCAAGAACTACATCCTGCTCGGCCAGGGCGACTTCATTGCGCTGCTCATGGAGTCGCTGGCCGCGAACCTGGACCGGCCCGCGTTCGCACAGTACCGACACACCCTGACGGCCCAGCTGGAAAACGCCATTCGCGGCTCCAACGCCCAGTACGACAGCGAGGAAGTACTCAAGAGGCTCGACGCCCGCATGCTGCAGCTCAGCCACGGCGACATCGGCTGGGACTGCTTCACGCTCGAGTACAAGATCGACGCGCCCGTCGACGTCGTCGTGACGGAATGGGGCAACCGCCAGTACCTCAAGGTGTTCAACTTCCTCTGGCGTGTCAAGCGCGTCGAGTTCGCCCTCTCCTCCACCTGGCGTAAGTGCATGACCGGCTCGCGCGGCGTGCTCCAGACCTCGGACGAGGAAGTGCTCCAGACCTGGAAGAGCACCCGGGGGGTGCTCGCCGAGATGATACACTTCGTCGGCCAGCTCCAGTACTACATCCTCTTCGAGGTGATCGAGTCCAGCTGGACCGAACTGCAGAACAACATCCGCAAAGAAGACTGCACCCTAGACGACCTGATTACCGCGCACACCAAGTACCTCACCGCCATCACCCACAAGGGCCTCCTCGGCGCCCGCCGGCGACAGTTCCAAGAATCGCTCAAGGAGGCCGCCGCTCAGCAGGGCACCGACCCCATCACCACCACTACCACTACCACCACCATCTCCTCCTCCTCCTCCTCCTCCTCCTCCTCCAACCACGAAGACCGCAACTCCTACATGGTGCAGCTGAGCGAGCTCCTCCGCACGATGCTCGCCTTCCGCGACTGCGTGGACGGGCTCTACAGCTGGTCCCTCTCCGACTTCACGCGCCGCCAGGAGGCCGACGCGGTCAGCGTGCTGCAGCACCGCAACAAGAAGCCGAGGCTCGCCAGGGGTGCCGCCCCCGCGGCCCCCGCCGATCCGGACGACCCTCCGGCGGTCTCGAGCGCGGCCGTGGCCAGCCACGACGCCGACGCCCTCAGGTCCGAGCTGCCGGCGCTGCAGGAACGCCTGCGCCAGCTCGGCGCCAGCTTCAAGGCCCGCCTGCAGATCCTGCTGGGCGACCTCGCCTACCAGCCGGACGTCGACATGCGCTTCCTCGGCGTGTCCATGAACTTCAACGACGTGTACCAGCCGGTCAAGAGGAAGAGGTCCGCGCCGGGAGGGAGCGGCGGCGGCAGCGCGAGCGCTGCTCAGGGGAGTCAGGGACAGCAGCAGCAGCAGCAGCAGAGTCAACAGCAGAGTCAACAGCAGAGTCAACAGCAGAGTCAACAGCAGAGTCAACAGCAGCAGAGTAGTAGTCAGAGCCAGCAGGGTGCTGTCGGGGCGAATACCTCGAGAGTGTAGAGGCCCATAAATAAGCACACGGCGACTCACCGCTATTGTGCTTGAGCAAGGGAAAGTGTTTGGTTGGTTGCGGTTAGACGGCGCATGTTACGGGACCAGGAACCAGTTCACATCAGTCCGCGGCGTTAGGGTGAGCTCGGTTACGGTAGAAGGTTTACGCTGTTTGTTTGGCTGGCTTTGGCTTTCGGGGCTGCTGGATCTGTGAAATGGCATGGCGTGGCATGGCTTATCATGAGAGGTTTCCAAGGTGTGCCAGAAATGGAAAAGCTGCATTTTATATACCCAGTTGCTTTCTCCATGTTCTGGTCCGGAACGCACGGTTTTCTTGGCCCTTGAGCGTCTTCTTTTTCTATTTTTTTTTTTTTTTATTCACCACCCCCGATGCCTTTCATCCCCATCCGATTCCTCTTTGCTCGCCTTTTATATGCCCGGAATCGTTCTAACAATGCATGGACACACCACCAAACCCTCGCTTTGTCCTTGACCTGCCCTGCCCTCCCCGTATCGCACCGAAACCTGATCAGAAAGGAAAAGAAAAACTTTTTTAGTGTCTTCGCAGCCGCAGTTAACCGACGAAAGGAGTGATGACGCGGCGTGTAAGTCTACAACCACTCGACTCCCCAGGTCTGCTCGCCCGCGCGGAACGGGACGACCTCGACCCCGTCACCCCTGAGGGACTCCTCGACCCGGGCGCCGCCCCTCGTCAGCCGGATCTGCCGGGCCGCGGGCGCGACGCCGTAGAACCGGCGCCCGTACTCGGACAGGAACCCGGCCAGGGCCTCGTCGGTTACGGACGAGGCGGGGATGTCGCCGCGGCCGACGGCCTCCTCGAGCGCCGTGAGCACGTAGCCCAGGGCGTAGGGCTGGGTGAAGACGCCCGCGGCCGTGTTGCCTTTGCCCTTCTTGGAGGTTATGTCGTGGGCTAGTTGGTTTTTTAAAAAAAAATAGTGCCCACGCCCACGCCCACACCCGCGGAAGGTGGCGAAGGGAGGATCAGTTGTTAGCTTGGGTTTATACGCGTTGTACGCATGTATGCGTGAAAGGGAACCGCGGGGGGGGGGGGGGGGACTCTGTACGTACGGGCGCTGTCGGTGCCGAGGAAGAACTTGCCGTTGTTGGTGACGACGGCGTTGAGGAGGGCGCGGCGGTCCTCTGGGGACTTGGCGGACGGTTTGCAGTAGTGGTGCTGTCTAAGCAGTCAGCGGCTGTTCCTTAGTTGGGAGTGCGTAGGTCGGTCGGTCGGTCAGGATAGAGAGGAAATGACATACCACATTGGCGGACCAGTCGTCTACCAGGAGGGAGAGGTGATGGGCCGTCTTTTACCAAAGTCAGCGCGGGATAATATGGCAGCGCCTTTGGCGAGGCGGGAGAGGTTGACAGGGACGGACGGACTCACAATAGTTCCCACGACGTTGTCGCCCAACGCCTTGACTGCCTCGACCGCGTCCGCCGTGGTGCAGTGCTCCAGCACGATCTTGAGCTTGGGATATTTCTCGACCAGGCCCTTCAGCACCGGGATGAACCTCGACTCGGCGTTCATAACCGTCACGCCGTCGGCGGCGCTGCTGGGCACCTCGCCGTGCAGGTTCAGCACCATCCCTTCCTCCTCCATCGTCTTGAGCACGTCGTGGAACGGGTCAAACGACACCACTCCCCATTGAGAGTTGGTGGTCGCCCCGCGAGGGTACGCCTACGGAAGTCCAACTCTTATCAATGACAAAGCTCCTCACCTTCCCCCCCCCTTCTTTTCTCCTCTTCTTTTCCCTTCTTCCCAGCGCGAAATCCCTAACCAAAGCCCCAAGTGACGCGGGCCAGGACAGAGATAAGGAAGGGCACTCACCTTGACCCCCTTGATGCCGGCCCGCTTGGCCTCCCTGATGACGTCGGGCGTGATGCTCTCGTGCAGGTACAGCGACATGAGATACTCGACGCCGCCGTCCAGCTGCTGCAGCGCCTGCTTGTACGCAAGGGCCTCGGCGACCGAGACGAGGGGCCGCGGAGCAAGGTTGGGCATGACGAAGACCGTGTCGATGCCGGCTCGGCGGATGGTGGGCGTCACCAGGGACGCGATCGGGCCCGGCGCATTGCGCAGGTGCACGTGCATGTCGGCGGCCGCGGGGAGCGTGTAGGTGTCTTTGAGGGCCATTTTTCGTTTCTTCTTTTTGTTCTCTTTTCCTTTTTTTTTTCTCTTTCGATGGTGGTCAAGCCTGGCGGTTATTTATCTTTTGAATCCTTTTTCTACTGCTTTTATTTATCACTTTTCGCTCTTATTTTTTTATTATTTTTCATATGTTGCCACGTAGGTTGGTCAAGGTTGAGTGAGTTCCAAGCTCGTCGGCATCATCATCGAGGGGTATGGAAGGGCTCTCGTCAGTTGATGGTGGTGGGGTGCCGTGGGTGAGTGATGATCGCTTGGCAAGCTTGAGAGAAATAGTGTAGAAATAGCGGGTTAGGGTTTGAACTAGACCATTCTTGTTTTCAGTCTTTGCTTTTGTATTACTGTGAAGTTTAACTAACTTGAAAAAAAGATGGGCTTGGTGGGCTGATGGCCGAAACAGCAATCACTGGTCGATTTGAGCATGTGGTTGCCTCAACATGGAAGATGATGCAATGGGCTTAAGAGCCCTACTGTGCCTCGCCCGTCGCGGACGGCGCGGCACCAAGGGTCGCACCTTCAGCAGCAGAACCCTTCGCCGGCCTCGGCTCTGCTTTACAAATCAAGCACCTAACTAAAAGTTTCCGGAAATGACGTCCCCGAATCAGTGCTTTGACTCCTCCACAACCGATCAAGGGAGCATGATGCGACATCACGAGAAGCTCTCACCTCATTTCTGTCGCTCTCCCCCGCCTCCCCTTGGCTCAATTGGCTTTCATTTCTTTCGTCGGGCATCTGCAACCGTCTGATCGGATGTAGGAAGCGTTAGGGAGAGGATGACGACGCCTTTTTCGACTCGCCGCGGAGACGGCCGCGATGATAACTCGGCAACAACCTCCTCGCCCGCCGTCGCCGAGGACACGCCTCTGCTCCGCTCCGAGACCAGTTCCGTGACCGCTCGGGATGTCTCCCCCGCGAGCCACGGGCAGCCGGGGCCCCCCGCCCCGGAGCAATCGCTCGGCTGGAAGCGGACGACGTGCATCGTGCTCAGCATGTGGGCGCTGATTTTCCTGCAGGGTGAGCTGCTGCTGTGCTTATCGTGCCACAAGTCGCCCCGTGTTTGGCATAAACTGACTTCTCTCTTGCAGCCAGCAACATGAGCGGCATGTCGACTACTCAATCAACCATAGCCGCCGACCTGGATGCGTACGAGTCGGCCATGTGGTTCACTAGCTCCTACATGATCAGCATGTCCTCGGTGGCTCCGTTAGCCGGAAGGCTGGCCATGATATTTTCTTCTGCTACCATGGTCTTGCTGTCCTCGAGCTGCTTCGCTGTCGGCGCCATGGTCACAGCGCTCGCTCCCACTTTCGCCGTCTTCATCTTAGGCAGGGTCATGCTCGGTATCGGCAGCGGCGGCATCATGACCCTGTGCATGATCCTAGTCATCCAGCTCACCTCCAAGAAGCGGAGGGGCTTGTGGATCGGGCTGACCAATGCTGTGTGTCTCTTCTTTTCGCCGCTGCCGAGCTGTTTTTGAAGCTAACCAAAGACTCAGGGATTCACGATCGGCGTGTCAGCAGGCGCTGTTGTCTTTGGCGCCCTGTTGCCGGTACTGGGATGGGTATGTAGCAATTGCTTCGTTGTTGAGAACCCCAGCTGACTGGCGGCGTACAGAGGCTTCTGTTCGGAGCGCAAGCCCCCTTGGCCGCCCTCGCCGGTTTGGGGGTCAGCCTTAGCATCCCTCATCTCACCACCGACGAGAACGCAAAGGATAAGACGACCTTGCAGAAGCTTGCGGGCCTTGATTATCCCGGCGCTGCATTCCTGGTAATATAACTTTCCCCACTGCCCGCTGCGACACGGCCGCTCTAACTCTAACCCCCCCCCCCCTTTTCCAGACCATTACCATCGTCCTCTTTCTCTACGGCCTCTCCGGCACCATCCGGCTCCTCCCCATCGGCCTCTCCCTCATCACCCTCCCCGCTTTTCTCCTTGTCGAGTCCCGCGCCCGCGACCCGGCCATCCCCCTGTCCGTACTCAAATCGCGCGGCGTCTTGCTATCCTGCTTCTCCCAGCTCGGCTTCATGGCCGCCCGCTGGACCGTCCTCTTTTACGCCCCCATCTTTGTCCTTGCCGTGCGCGGCCTGTCTCCCGCCATAGCGGGCTCAGTTCTGATCCCGACCAACGCCGGCTTCGGCCTCGGTGGATTGATCGTCGGCGCCTTTCACATCCGCCACGCCGGCTCGTTCTGGTTCCCCTCCCTCCTCTCGCTCGCCCTGTTCTCCGCCGCCCTGCTGGCGCTCGCATTCCTGAGCAATGCCTCTGCCCCGGCTTCCCTCTACGTCATCGCCATCTTCGCCAACGGTTTGTGCACCGGCGCCGCGCTGAACTACACCCTCGCCCACCTCCTTCACTTGTCCAGTCCCGACGTGCACTTTATCGTCACCGGCCTGTTGTCTACTTTCCGTGGCTTCGCGGGCAGCTTTGGCACGACTATAGGGGGCGGCGTCTTCACGCGGGCACTGCGGGACGCGCTAACCGAGGGGTTCGAGAGACTGGATGGAGGGGAGGCGCTGGATAAAGCAAGGGAGAAGTTGATTAAGGTGCTCATTGGCAGCCCGGCAATCGTTTGGAAAGAGGGGGTTCTGACCGCGACCGAGAGGGCCGTTGCTGTGCTGGGATACGAGCGCGCGTTGGCCGTCCTATATCAATCGACTGCCGCCTTGGGCATTTTGGTCTTAATTATGCAGGCAGGGACTGGTTGGACGGCGCCAGCGGGCCAGAAGGAGGATGATGAGGAGTTCGAAGAAGCGGCTAACGAGGGAGATCGAGCCATGGAGGCTTGATCGCTCATTTCCACCCTTGTCATGCCGTTTTTTTGGTCATAGGGTGTGCCCGGGTTCAAAATCATCAATAACCCCGAGAGCTACAGGTTGGGGAGACTGTGCTCTACTGGGACTCGAAGACATGTTCCGTTGAGTTATTTGGGAAAAGAAATCGATTTTGAAAGCCTGCTATCCTCCGTTCGAACACAAATCTCCAACAGACTGCCCAAGGGTATCCGTACAGAAATAGGAAGAAAGAAATCACAAAAATGAAACCAACGCTCCTTGTCCGCCCATATCAAGATAACCGCACGCACGACCGCCCCAATAACGCCACACTTTAATCCTCAAGAACCCTTGTGTCCAAAACCTGATTTTCCCACGACGCGGGCTGTTGCGGCCGTTGACCTTGGTCGTCCGACCCTGTCTTCGCAAACGTCCCTGGGGATGAAGTTGACAACGATAATGATGCTCTTGGGGCCCGTCCTAACCGATCGCCGAGTCGAGTTTCACCGTTTCCCGTATCCCTCACGCCTTCCACCGCGTTCTCCTCTTCTTTCCCCTTCTCGCCGCTCTCGACACCGGCTTCAACATCCCCTCCTCTGCCCCCACTCCCTCCAGTCTCCCCGCTCTCGTCGCCCACCCTGGGTGCCGGTGGCACGTCCACGAACATTCTCGCCCCCTTTACCAGCCCCAAGAAGGCGGGGTAGGTCCCGGCCACCGCCATCAAGATGACAACGACGACCAGAGAGACCTGCACGCTGGCGCCCGCCCGCATGATGCCGTACGACACAAACGGCCAAACGGCCGGACCGCACGCACCCATGGTCAGCCACGTGGCGGCCTGCTTGGTCCTCGATCCCTGGCCGCGCAGGCCGAGGGAGAAAACGAGGGGCCAGATGGGGCCCTCGCAGAAGAAGAAGAGGATGACAGGGACGGCGGCGGCGTTGGGGTTTGTGCTCGCCGCGGGGAGGGTCACGATGATGAGGCCAAGAAGGGCCGAGAGTGAGATCGAAAGAGTGAGTAGGGTACGTGCCGAAGGCAAGAAATGCTGGGCCGGGTGTCGGGCAGCTAGAATGCATACCCCGCCCGCGAGAAAGCGGGAGAGAGCAAAGGCCGAGTGAGCAACGAGTAAGTAATTGGGCAGGGAGAGGGTTAGGCCATGCGGGCGGGCCGTGGTGTTCGTCGAGGTGAGCGCGGCGGCCGGCTGGTTCGCAAAACTTGCGAGGAGCGGGTCGAAAAAGAGCGACATGTTCTCCTGTACCGAGACGTAGCACCACTGGGCGAGGATTGCCAGGCTGAGGGTCCAGGTCCGAAGCGAGATGCCGCCGATCGACTTGCATTTGGGGTCGACTGGTGACCGCGCCGCCAGCTCGGCAAGCTCGGCATCGCGCACCTCCGGGATGCGGACGTAGTAGAAGAACAGCGCCAGCAGGACTGAGAGGAGCGTGATGGAGAGGTACGTCCACTGGACGTCGATCAGCGTGCTCGCATCCAGCTGCCCATCTGGCTGTTCAAACCTCGCGGCGAAGAACACCCGGTCGGCAAGCAAGCCGCTCAGGACGCTCCCAACGGCCTGTACCCCCTGGGCCAGCAGTAACCGGGCATCGCCGTATCGCGGAGGACCGCACAGCACTAGGAACGGATTGGCCGCCGTCTCCAACACAGCCAGGCCAAACCCAACCACGAAACTGCTCACAATGAACCCGCCATACGCACCCAAGACCGCGCCGGGCCAGAACATGATGGTCCCGAGGCCGTACACCAGCAGGCCAGCAATGAAAGTAGCCTTAAACCCGCCGATCGGCTCCTCCTCTTCTCCAGCCATCCTTCCTTTGCGCTTCTTGGACACCACCCTCTGCACTCGGCTCGCTCGTCTCCTCATTTCGCAGGCGTTCCGAACAGTACCATCCTTAACACCATGACTGTCACGCTGACGGCCGTCCATACCAACACCCCCAAGAGAAGCCCCTCCTCCGCGCCTCTTCAACTTCGTCCTCCGATGGTGCTCATCATGCCGTAACAACCACCCGCCAAGTAGTGCAGGGCCCAGGAAGTACCCGCCCCCGAAATATGCGGCCGTCAAGCTCAGGGTTTGTGCGGTCGACATGCGGGCCACGGCGGCGACGGTGTTGTTGAGCGTATTGAGCAAGCCGTAGGAGAAACCCCAGAGAAAGAAGAGGATGCATGCGAGGGCATTATAGCGCAGGTTCTTCCGGGTATCTGTCTGTGATAATAGGTTTCCGCGAGGGGAAAGGGTGACGAAGTTGTAGTAGATCGGATTCGGATCTTGGGTAGTAGTTCTTGTTGTCGTTGTTGTCCCTGTGGGGGTCGTGGTGGGGAGAGGGTTGCTTGTGGCTATGGAGAGGTATGGATTGGAGGGCGACGTGGAGAGGAAGTCGCGGATCGAGACGTCCTCATCCGAGCCATCGTCCTCACCATGGGCTTCGGCGGGCAAAGTGCGGGGACCCGCCGGAGATTGCTGAGCGCGCAGGCTCTCGCCTCGCGTGATCGCAGCGGACACGGGACCCCCGTCGCTCGTGCCGGCGCTGCCGGCGCTGGTGGTGTGTGTGGTGTTGCTGATGGCCCCGGTCTGACTCCGGAGCGATGCGTCCCGGTTGACGAGCATGGAGGGCAGGATGCGGATGATGAGTGGTTTCAGAGTCGGGACGCAAGCGCACATGATGCCCACGTTAACCTCTACTGCGGACCACATGAGCGACAGAGAAGCATTCCACGAGAAGTCCAGGCTCTGGCCGAACATGGCCATAGGGTCGGTGGAGGAGGTCGTCGGGGCTTGGTCGATGGCTTGCTGGAGGTAGTAGATGCGCACGACGTCGACGACGGCGACGAAGACGCCCAGGCCAAAGGTCAGGACCAATATGGTCTTTTGCCGCTGGGGCAGCCGCATGCTTGTGAGTACGGGAATCGGCAAAGCCAGGATGGCGAGGTCGGTCGTGACGTTGACCGGGGCCGAGCAGATGAATTCGGTGAGCAACGGGATGCAGCTGACGGGCTCGACATCCACATCCCATGCCGCGGCAACCGGCCGGCACTGGAAGATATTCAGAAAGGTGAGGACGACCCCGGCAACGTTGACCACGACCAGGGTGATCCACGAGCCTAGCCGGAGAATCGGCTGCGTGTTCTTGGACAGCCTCAGGTAGAAGACGAGAATTGACGTTTTGGTAGCCATGAGAGATGGGTTCTGCATCCTGTTAGGCACTCCTGTTCCGTAACTACTTAAACGCGCGCGCGCGTGTGCGCACACACACACGCACACACACACGCACACACACAAACACACACACACACACATATATATATATATATATATCAGGGAAACAGGTCCAAGGGATATAATACGCACATAGAGAATCGAAAACACATATTCCCACTTCCTCAGTCCCGGCATCTTCGCAGGGTCGATATTCCTGTCGTGCCTCCCGAGCCCGTGCTTCACGGCAATGTCGATGCTCAGGCTCAGGAAGACGGCCAGCAGCCAGGCCAAGACGATGAAGAAGTCGGCGGTGCCCGCTCGCCGGACGATGCCGAGCCGGGACACCATCCGCCCGGCCACGAAGAGCGTGGCCAAGGCCAGGGTGGCCGTCGTCACGGCGAAGACGGCCGGACCGCGATCGGGGAACGCGTCTGTTGTCGGGTCCATACCCATGGGCGAGAGCGGTCCCGGCCTCACGTCTCAAGGAATTGGCTGTCGTTGGAGGCGCCGCCGGACCCTGTCATGTCGAGGAGGGGGAGGAGGAGCTGGGTCGGCCCAGCCGAGGGACAGCAACACAACTCTTTGCTTTCTCTTGTGGTGATGCTCATGCTCCTAGTACTCTGGCCATCGCTGGCTTTTTTTGTGAAAGTGGGACAGGTCGGCTGCGAAATGGCAAGGATGTTGAGGTCGAACGGGAAGAAGAAAGTTAACCGCGGCAACTAAGCCCAATTGTTTTCACCCCCGCGTTCCTGGTTCAACAACAGACTCCAGACTCTGACGGAACGAGACTAAAACAGGAGCCAATCCATGCTTCATGAGTCAAGTGGTAGGTGGGCCCATGACACCCGAGGTTCTGGGCCTGAAGCTTGGCTTTTTGCTTGGTGGGATCGAGATTCGGGAAACAATCCCGGAAGAAGCGGAGGGAGCAAGGAGGAGGACAGGAAGAAACGGTTGTATACGAGCTTAGGGAAAGAATGCTTTAAGTACTGCCTTAGTGTGAAAGACGTGGTTAAACATCGCTATGCGCCTTGTTGTCATGGTAGGTGCGAGCCGACATGCTTGGGAGGAACGACCAGAAAATAAGCGAACCACCCTGAGAGGTTCCTTCTCTTTCTGCTCCTGGTGTGCATGCATGTACAATAGTACTGTAGTACTCCGTACATGCACACATACCTGGGGTAGGTACCTAATATCTCAGGAACAGCCTGGTCCATCATCGCTCTTGCCCCTTCTGATGGTACGACCCCATGGGGGATCAAAGTGCCGTCCGAGCGCAGAGCCTGCACGGTAAGCCAAATCGGTCAAGCCCTTGAAACACTACACAGTACGACTGGCTATTCGCTGACTTTGCCGAGTTTGTAGGAGTTCGTTCGAGGGGAAACGAAGGAATGCGTTTTGACGACCGCCACAATGACATCGTTTGAGGCTGTGCCAGCCAATGGCAGGGCTAGTTGCTGTGGAACCCTCGTGGCACCGGCGTGGCACGCAGGGAACCCACAACTTGGCATTCCGTTGATTAGTGAACGAGAGAGTGGCAACTTTCCCTACATAGTAAGTCGAGGCCGTAGTGTACATAGTAAGCCTGGCTGCATGCGCGTACGGGGTAATCCGTACGTACGGATCCGTACATACTGTGTACATACAACTTCGGATTACACTAATAATGCACGGAGTGATCCTTCGCCTTTGGAACCCTTGCCCGGGGGTTTAGGTATGTACATACTATGCCACATCCGGCCCAACCTCACTCTTTAGAGCCTTGAGGCATTTCCGACGCTGTCACAGCCATGGGAGCACAGCAAGGAAGGGTTGGGCTGCGTCCCAAGCCCAACGGGCCCAACTGTCGGTAGTGTGAAGTGCTGTCACGGCAACGTTGTTGATAGGCTATATAGTATCCGTACGCATATACGGATTACACTCCACGAGCTGAGTTCCGCATTAGGCCAATGAAACCATTGGCTAACGACCGTTTGTTGCCTGGCCGTTCAGCCCCCTTCCCCCCCCCCCCCCCCCCCCCCCCCCCCAAAAAAAAAAATATGCTAAAGTTTCCCAAGATGAACGCCCTTCAAGAACTCCACGCTACCCAAGTCCTTTCGCTGGTTACCATTGGTGTGGTTGTTGTGTGGCTGTTGTTATAGTAGCAGTGGTAGTAGTAGTTGTTGTTGTTGTCGTCGTTGTCGTTGTTGTGCTTCATAACAAAGGCATGGGGTATCTCGATATCCACCATCCTCTTGCGTCGCAGAAGTGATATCTAATCCGTATTATAACCTCCATCGCCCAGAGTCTCGGCCCATCCAATACACCGTCGCACCGCCAGTTGCTGTGTCCGGTGCACCTCCCCCCCTTCCCCCTTCAACCCCCGTTAGGCGTCCCGTTTAAGAAGAAGTCCAGCTCGTTCCCTGCGCCCCCCATGAACGATTCGTTCTCCGCCAGTTGCTCCAGCAAGCTCAAGAACGGATCCTTCTCCTCACCCGCTCCCGTAGTCGCTGCGCTCTCGTTAGGACTCGTGTCCTTGGGTGTCGCACCCACTCCGGCCGGCGCTCTGGTGCCGCCGCCGCCGCCGGCGGTGGCATTTCCACCTCCCTCATCGCCGTGCCATGGCGTCGGCGTCCCAAAGGCATTCGTCGGTAAACCGCCGAATATAGGGTCAAAACCCTGTGGTGGTGCTGTACCGCCCCCGGCACCATTGGCCGTCGATGAGCCAGCGGGGAGCTGGCCAAAGTTGAAGGACGGGTTGAACGTTCCGTTGCCCATGTCGGGGAAACCGTGGGGTATGTCAGCTGATTGACCGCTGCGGTTGTTATCGCCGAGCGGAAAGTTGGCTAGGCCACCCTCCCCTGCGGCGCTCCCGCTAGCCTCGTTCTGGGACATGCTTAGGCGCCGGTTCTGCTGAGGCGGCCCGTGGGGTGAAGTAAGAGACGTCGGTGTGTGCAGCATCCCCGGCGATGGTTGAGGTGGTACTGACGATGGCGAGAACAGTGGGCGGCCCACAGTCGACGGCGTGGATAAAGACGGCGTCGGTGGGGGATTCATCTTGTTCATTGATATAGAATTCTTGAAATCTGGCCTTGGACGGCCGGACGGCGCCGTGTTCTTTCTTTTGAGGTTCGGACGGCTGGCTCCCGGATCGGACGGGCTGAGGCGAGGAGCGCAGAGACCCTGTCCCGGGTACGTATCCGTTGTGAAATCCACAACGACATCGGCGAGGCTCAGATTCGCCGCGTCAAAGCTGAAGCTTTGCCCTCCAGGGCCTCCAATATTGGCGTACCGGTCGAAGAAATCCTCCAGAGTAAAGACGGGCGAGTACCGCATGGGGCTCTGCGACAGACTCTTGACCAGCTCCGAGTGTGCGTTGTAGATCCCTTGAAGCGTTTCGCGCTGGTGCTGGACGCTCGCCCACGCATACCGTAGCTCGCTGAGTTGCTGCATCTCTCTCGATAGGAATTCGGCCGAGGAGCTGAACACGCTCATGTCCCCAGCCGTCCCGATGCGGCTATAGTGCGCTCCGTGGATGTGTACAGTGCCGGCTGTGCAGATGCAGTAACCGACAAACGCGGGCCATTCGACGGATGCTGTCTGCTTTCCGAGTTCCACCAGCTCTGCGATGGCGTTTGCGTGCAGGAAGCACATGTTTGTGGCCTCGATCTGCCATGACTGGTGTTGACCGGACCCTGCAAGCTCCGCCAAATCGATGGGGAGGAAGGGACGGTATATGAGGCAGTGAATGAGATGGTAGATGAGCTTGCTTAGCACAAGCACGGTGGAATCCGGCTGTCCAAATAGCGAGTCCACGCTGGAAAACACGTCTTCTGTCCCCGAAGCCCACACGTCCAGGTCCTGGCGGATCTTGGACAGGTTGGACAGCGAGTGCCACGGGAAATGAGAATCCCCCTTGACTCCGCCGGCGGCCAAGTACTGGTTCGTCGTGCCGAGGATGCGGCAGATATCGATCAACATCCCGTTGCTCCCTTGGGACCTCTTGCTCCCGCCGTGCAGGTGTTGGAGGTTTGTATAACTCTGGAAGAAATCGCCCTCCATGGGCATCGTGTTCGGGCTCGGGTACCAGCACGGCAGTCGTAAGAGAATGGCACGATCGGATATGAGAGACGGGCGCTTCGAGCCACAGGACATGAAACGGTCGAGCAGGTAGCAAGTCCAAAACAGCCTTCGGCGCGTTTCCCGTTCGATCGGGGTGACGCGGGCATTCACATCCAACTCCCTGTGCAACTCCAGAGCCATAGCCATCCCAACAGCGCTTGCTACCCCCGATAGTTAGCTGCCGTGGTTGCAGACCGGGGTCTGTAAGGGTTTTTTTTTTTTTTTTTGGGGGGGGGGGGCATTACTCAACAGCATGTATGCCTTCTTTCCCTTTCCAGATGCCGTGAAAGCTGTCACGAGAAGTACCAGTGTCTGTAGTGCATCCACAGATGGATCGTCCGTGTCAACTTCCGCCCTTGCCCTGGCGGCATATTCTTCGCTCAGTTTCACGGCGGACTGGTAGCCGTTTGGGTGAGGCGCGTATCTTGCCAATCGAGTCAGCAGAGGGGCTGCCACGGTTGCGCACCGTGAGCTTACCTGGCAGCTACCGCGTAGATGGCGTGAACCAGGTGGCTAGGTACCTGGTTGAGCTGAAGACGTTGCCGCAAGGTGGATTCGTCAAAAATGTAGAAGGGTTTGTCGTGAAAGCGGGTAAAGTAGATGTCGAGCAAAGTGTCCGGGTGGATCTCAGGGGACTGCTCGCTACGCCAAAAGTCAGACAAATCATGGCTGTGCGAGATCCGGCGTGCTCACCTCTGGACAGGAGAAAACATGGAAGTGTCTTGAGATTCCTGGCCAACGCCGGTCTTCACTCCTCCAGCAGAGGTACTTGCTGCCGGCTGAGTGGAATTGGACGGCTCAGGGGCATCTGTCACTGCACTCTCAGAGCTTTCTGCTTCAGTGCCCGCCTTTTTTTCTCTTAACCGTGCCTCGAGCCCATCGACCCTTTTCAGAAGGGCCTCCAATACATCGGTCTTTGGGCCCCTTTTTTTCGGAACGGCATCTATCACGTTGTGTGAGCAACGGTTGGGGAGACGGCCTCGGATGTACCGCAAGGCCTGGACAGGGAGGCATACCATATATACAGGGACATTGAAACACCTGGCATGCCTCGCAGGCAGGACGAAGCCGGTTGCACTTGATCTACAGCTTTAGTTAGCCTACGCAGCCTTTTGCGCCAGCGAAGATAGAGTCAATGAAGCCTCAGCCAGGACCTCAACCCTGACCACTTACATACCTTGCGCTTTCGGCACGATTTGCAGTTCATAGACTCACGGGGCTCGTTGCTCAAGCGTCGCGTTGGAAGGCGTTCAATGCTGACTTGAGGCCGCGGCATGGGGGCCAGAGGCATGCGAGGCAGCGGTGTTGCCGCCCCATGGTCGTAGGGCTGAACCATCGTGTCTAGAGCGTCTTTGCGACTACGGTCTCGAATACCGGTGAAACTTGAACCCCAGGGCTATAGCTTGCGCGGTCACTGCCGGCTCCCCAGGGCATGGCTCTAGAGATGGATCCGCCTTGGACGCCCAGGTGACGGCGGAGATGTCGGGGAGCCTTGTAGCTGCAGAGCACAGTTCAGATCTTCTCGGTCCAATTTCGCAGGAGCCGTCTGGCAAGGTCCACGGCGACTTAAAAGGCGACGATTGAAAATCGTGTCACACTGCCTCTCTCTTGCCTAAGAGTTCCCAGAGACTTGTCAGCTGGGCATTTGGGAGATTCGGACATGAGCGCAACAATCTTCAATGAGCGAGCATAGAGCCTTCGCACGACCGGCAGGTTTCCGGGCAAATCGGTGCCAGGCAATTGGCCGGTCCCAGTTGTGCTGGGAGGAATAAAGGCGAACAGATGGAGTTGACGAAAGCGAGGCGTCGGTTAAGGAGCCGGGTATGTAAGGGGCAGCAGGCCTTTTTTTTTTTTTGGGGGGGGGGACAATTGGTTTGGCTGTGGCCCTGTTCTGGCTTTTAAACGGGGAAGCCCTCACATTCATCCAGGACCGGGGTCCGCAGGTCATGGGGCGTCGTTGACCGCACCATCGACAGCTTCACAGTCCTGCACACATAACAATTGAGGACGGTGGCTCGGTTGGCGGTTCTGGCGGTGTTTGACAGCGAGGTATGCCTAGAGAGAAAAGGCTTCTCGCAAGAAAGCACGGGGAGTGAATTGCTGGGATTTGAGCGTGACGGGTCCCTGTCCGGGGCCACGCCGGAAACGGGGTATTTGCCGACTCGGTGAGTGTCAGGAGGGGAGGTTCGAGTTCATGATGCGGTTTGTGTGGCTTCGGGACTCAGAACAATACAAAACAGCAAGCTCTGAGCGCATCCCGCAAGGTGTGGTTCTTGATCATTTTAGATGACTGGTGCAATCGCGTCCCCCAGAGTTGCTGCAC
Source organism: Thermothelomyces heterothallicus (assembly GCF_042370625.1). Taxonomy (NCBI): domain Eukaryota; kingdom Fungi; phylum Ascomycota; class Sordariomycetes; order Sordariales; family Chaetomiaceae; genus Thermothelomyces; species Thermothelomyces heterothallicus. The sequence goes on along the minus strand of NW_027192570.1, from coordinate 901,766 downwards.
AAGCGCTGGCACCGGCAATGCGGTGGATGGTGCGGGGAATGGGATGGAAAATGTGGGGTTTGTGGGGTGAGCAACTCAGCAAAGGACGAGCTGCGGAGCCTCGGCCGGCTCCACCTGCCCTTTCTTTGGGCGGGGCCGCTGCCTGGACCCGAGCACGCTCGCAAGTGCTTCCAGGATGCGACTGCCGGGACTCTCGCTGTGAAGCCACATCTGCCATGCCTCTTTCGAGCTTTCCACATGATGTTTGTGGCCTTGAACTCATATATAACATGGATGGGGTTTGTACGAACTTTACAGTTTTACTGTAAACTGGACACAGTGACCATCACGGAGAGCCGCCAGCGGCTCCATATACAGCTGTGTATTCCGTTTGTATGTATTCCGTATCTATGTATGTACTGTACATATTCGGGTGCGGATTAGAGACTTGCATACATACCTTATACATGCATGAAGCTCATGCGGTGTCTTGGGCTCGGCGCCGGGTTGCGGGGATCGGAAGAAACGCTCTGAAGAGCCGTGCTGGGGCAATCGATGCTGCAGTTCCAGTCACTAGGGACGCTGTGAACCATACAAGTTCGCAGACGCCAAGCGACGAGAGCTTCCCCGGTTGGAACGTTGAAGCAAGCGAAGATCCATAAGGCCGAGCCGCTTTTTTACCTTAAAACGCTCCTTCGCGTCCATTGCCCCCGAGGTTCAAAAGAATGCATGGTACAGTAGCTAACACTCAAACTGAAAGTCAGTTATGTAAACGAGAGAATAATGCGTCGCCCCACTTGGCAAAGGCGAACCTGGAATCTGGGGCTGGAAGACGATCTGTTCCTGCTGCGGCAAAGCACCTTTCTGCGCGCGGAGTCTCAACTTGGGAGCTTCTCCGCAGGACCACAGTCCCGCTGTCCCGCTGTCCCGCTGTCCCGCTTGGGCGTGCAGTCCTAATAAGGTAGCTGCAGAACTACTCTAGGGCGTGAAGTGCCGCTGGGGAACCTGAGAAATATCCTCCTACTCCGTATTGCCGCTCCAATGGCGGCACATCTGTCCACATCCAACGCCCAATCGGCGCAGGCCGGGTTTAACATCAGGTTTGTATCCCCGGCGCTTCCGGCCAACTAACCCACGCTACTTAAAAGGCTATCATTCGGGATATAATATGTATGAAAATATACGGTATTCTGGCCAGTTTTGGAGACAGGTTCATAGCGCGACTGATGAGGCATTCCTACTGCGCAAAGGTGCCCGCGGTAGCCCCAGCTGAGCAAGACTTTGTTAATAAATCGAGCATGCGTAAAGCACAAACTACCCGGGTAAACGCGAAGGTCCCGAGGTTGTTTCCAGAGAAGGGCTCGGCCGTCATCTATTCTCAACGCACCTTCCGCCCGACTCTCGGCCGATTCTGTTCCATTTTCCGAAGCAGCAGCCACCAGCCTGACGAAAAAGGCATTGATGGGTCGACGGGAGCGTCCGTGCTGTGCTCTCGCTTCAAGCAGTGCGCGTGGTTCCCCTGCACCCCGCAAATCTCGGGATCACTTGGCTTCCCCACACGCAACAAAATGACGAGCTATCCCTTGGCGTTTGGCGGACCATAGTGTAGTCCATACTTGCGAGAGACTACGCAATACGTGGACGGGGTTCCTCGGTAAGGTACCTTACATTATCCGGTACCGTCTTCGTACTCCGGCGGACGACACCAAAATGCAAAAGCGCAACCGCAAGCCCCCCCCAAACACCCCCCTGTCGGTGTGGTTCAACACGGCAGACGGAGTCGCAGCTGCCGGGCGCCAAGCCGATGCCCGATGCTTCTGGTCAAGTCGCCCGGGTCTTCGACTGGGCCATTTGTGGGTATTCGTATATCGGACCGAAACGGCTCCGTCCGCGCTTCTTCTCGCAGAGCAGGCACACGGGGTCCGGCTCGTCGGGGACGTCTCCGGACATATGATGGGAGTTGTCCCATGTCGTGTAGTGCGTACTGCGAAGTGCTGCGAAAGTGAGCGTCAGGCGCAATTGGTTGCAGTGTTTATTTACACTGCGGTCCCGTAGGAAGTGGTGCAGAACTGAAATGCCTCGGTCCCCGGAGTTGGGGCCGCGTGTGGTGCAGGTACGTACATACATACCTTCATTCGGTGTGATACTAGGATCGGGGCTCAAGCTTCAGCCTATCGCGACACGAACAGTACGCCTTCCAGTTTGGGCATCCATTGCAAATGGAGAGATCTAGGTCATCGCCCGCCGCTCTATGCTATAGACGGGAACAGGGAATACGAAGATCCTTTAGCGTAGTCGGATCCCCCTTCTAGTTGTGGACGAGGAAGAGGAGGAGTTGTAGATAGAAGTCCCTTGCTAGGTAGTTTTAAATCTCTGATTTCGGGAATGATATTGTTTGACGAAAGGACTATATTGCATTTTAAAATTCTAAATCGGTTCAAAAAGGCTCTGACCATTGTTATTGGGGATGAACAGCGTAGCGACTGGCGAAACTGGTGGTATTCGCGATATTGTCGACGTGGCACAGACCCAAATCCAACTTCTCCCAACGCACGAGTCTCGCACAACAACCCCGGATAGGACACGTCCATCGCAGTGCTTCAGTCCTGCAAACTCGGATGCGCAACTCCGAGACGATCTGAAAACTTTGCTGACTTCTCAAATCCCACTACTACCCAAGCGGTGCCGGCAAAGCCATCTTCACAAGACAATTCCCAAGTATAGCTTAGGACTTCTCTAGCCTAGCGTCCAATATCCGAATCCTTCGGTATATCAATCTTCACACCGAGCACTTATATCGGAATTAGCTGCGGACGACGATATCTAATATCCCTCAGGGTTTAGACTAGGTAACGTCATCGGCTAGGGAACTACCGGCATGGTCGTTCTCGACAAGTCCTCTAATACTGTTATTAAAGTACCCTTTGACTATAATGAGGAGGAGTGCCTTCTCCGTATACAGAGAGATTGCGATTGAAGGTTGAAGAAGGATGGGGATGGGTGCCAAGGTTCGCCAAGCGGTCAGAGCATTGGAGGGGGGTTTTCGGTAGATGGGGGGTCCGACTTATTATTTAAAGGGTACGGTTTCTTGTCCATATGCAGAGAGCAGGGAACTTTTATAGGCAAATTGTGTTTTAGCTCACAGGCGCACGAGTTCGTGTATGGATTATATTACATATATACCTTAGACACATGTGGACATGGAGGTACAGTACCTAGGTACCTACTACCTATGTAAGGCAGGCAATGCATGTAAATGATATACCATATCATAGTATGTAGTTACACGCATACACCAGCATATGCCCCAAGGAGTCAAGGACGGGCAAATGCCGACATGTGAGGCGCAAACGTACTAGCATTTGTAGTACCACCCATCTATTCCCATCGCCGCCCGAATTTTGTTGTGTCTTTTGATTCGTGCCCCATCGGGATAGTCACAAGGCATTCCGTCTTGCGGCTCGCTCGTCAATCGCCCGAACTGTTCGGTGTTCGGTACAATCCAACTCGAAGGCAGCAGCGCAAAGAAGAGGAAGGAGGAAGGAAAAGGGGGGCAGGACGTGTCCGAAAAAAAATAGTTCGATAGGCTCCCGAACATAATAAATAGGTATCCAAGCTGTATATCCCTCCGACTACCAGTACATGCAAAGCACAATAAGAAGCCGGGGTGCATGCATCAACAAGAGAAAGAAGAATTTCTTCCGGCCAACCTCTCAATAATGGGTCGGTCAAATCAATCGGTTAGCCCAGTCGCCGCAAAGTGTTGCACTGCGACCCGCAACAGAGCACTTCACTCCATCGCTTTCCGGTTTAACTAGCTGGTCCTGTTTTGCAGACTCTCTCCATCGTCATTCCACCCTGCCATCGATTTCTGCTTCGGTTGCCAGATTGCCTTCGTCATATCGTGTAGTGCCGAGGTACGGGTGCCACCAAGGTCTTAGTATGTGTTGTTATGTGTGTCAATCTGGCACGTCGGTCCTGGGCCCCGTTATGTTCCCGCCTCTGGGTGGGGTGGTGAGAGTTCTGTTCCGTGGTTCGTGGGACTGCGGGATGCTGTTGAACAAGATTTCCCCATCGGAAACCTGTCCATGTCAATGATTAGAACACCTCCCCTTGTTGCAACCAGGCTCCTCTCTATTTTCGGTCAAGCGAGCAGACCCCATTGCTCACCTTCTGACACACTGCCGGCGACGGCACAGATTGACACCGACCCCTCCCATCCTCATAGCTTTCCTACCCTGCCCCGGCCACCCTGAAACTGGGATGATGCGGGCTCCGGGTGCTCTCAAAACAGCGTTCGACCACTGGCCAATCTCACAAAGCTGTACGGAACATTCTGCCCGACCAGCAGCCGTAGCGTTTCCACCGTGGTGAAGGCCGTAACGTCGGCAGCGCCATAAGCCGCAAACCCGCTCTGCTCGGCAATCAGGGCCGGGTCGCCCTTCGCCGAGGCCGGCCGGTCCGCGAGATCCAAAAACACCTTTCGGGAATCGGTCCCTGAGCCCCTTGAGCCGAACAGCCGCACCAGCATCCCCACGAGCGTGCTCTTTTCCGGCCCTAGGGCGCTGACGACCAAGAATGGCGAACCCGTGCCTGTCCCGACATTGGAACCGTTCGCGCCAACGGTGCGCGCTCTCTGAATGCTCTCGAGGCTTGTGAAGGGCTCGATGAGGAGGTCTTTGCCGAATGCCGGGGGCGTCTTGAACCCGACCGTGTAGACCTTGCCGACCTTGAGAGCCTTGAGGGCGAAGAGGGCGCTAGCGGCGTCTTCGGCAGACGAGGCGAGGACGACGGCGGCGCATCCGAAGTAGGCTGACGGGGCAAAATCGCGGGTTAGTGTGCTCAAGATGCCCTTCCAGGAAGCGTTGTCGAGGACGAGCGTGGTGTTAGGGGGGAGGCCTGATTGGGACGGACCCAGGGCGCTGTACGAATCCCCGTTCTTGTGGCGCGGAGGGCTCGACGGTATCGAAGACGGCGCGGACGTCGGGGCGCTCGAAGGGGCGGGCCGCACGACGATGGTGTCGACCATGCCGATAAGTCGAGCGGCTTCGCTGACGGTGGGCCCGGCCCCGTTATTGAGGGACGCGAGGAAGTCGCTATGGGTCGCCAGGCTCTTGAGAGAAACCGCTGGGTTGAAGTAAGCCCCGCCAAAGTTCTTCTGGTTGCACCACGTCCCGATACAACCGGGCCCTTTTGGCTGCCACTCCACGACGGCGAACTGATGGGGCAAACCTAGCTCGTTAAAGCACTTTTCGTAGAAAAGGGCCTGAGGTGTCACGCTGCGCATCGCCGGGCTCGTGATGCCGTACATGTTCTTTTTGGGCAATTGCCCGAGCAGCGCCAGCGCCTGGTTGATCTCGGCGGCGCTCATCTGTCCCGGAGCCGCGATGATGGGCAGAAGAGGATGTGTGATTGGCGTGAAGACCTTGTTGAGCGTCCGCGAGAATTGGCCCGTCTCGCCCATGTTGACGGCAGACAATGGAACCGAGTCGGGATATTTTGCCTTGATCTTGGACCGGAAATACTCGAGCTCAAAGTTTTCGTTGTGGTCATTGATGATGGCAATCATCTTGACGCAGTCGGCGTAGCGTTGTGATTCGAGGAAAATCGACTCGGCCCGTTCCGAGGTCCATTTGAAGGTCCCGGAGAAGTCGTGAAAAGCGGACATGATGCGACTGTTCCCACGCTGCTCGTACAATTTCTTCCGGATGCTCTCGGGAAGCCAAAGCTCAACATCAAGATACTCGACGCCCCATTGGAGAGCCCGATACAGGTACTCGTAGTACAGCCCCGGATTGTCCATCGGAAACCGGCCGTTCTCATTGGTGCACCTCGTCGTGAAGATGATGGGCAGCTCTGTCCTCTGCCTGAGCAACATGAGCTGCTCTCCGACATAGCTGAGACTGGGAATCTCGGAGTAAGTCCCGTCCCCCAGGGGCTCCTTGAGAAGGTCGACGCGGATCTCGATGGCATCAGCGCCGACAGTCAGAATGTCGATGTTGGGCAAGGCGGCATGTACGTCCGGGAACGTGGTCGAGATGATGAAGGTCCTGGGCTTTGCCATGAGCGCTCCGTGGTGACATATCTGGCCGAGGATATGTGAGGTGAAGCGGGCAAGATCCCTGCGAAAGAAGGGGGACTCGGTGTAGAGAAACTCGTAATCGCACTGAGCTGAAAGATAGACGTCGGGAGGCATTCCCAGACCGGTGCAGTGGGCATTGATAGCAACGACGAGTCCTCTGTCCCGCGTCGCAATGTCGTCCTTGGCGCTATCTGCCGGAATGCCAATTACCCAATCCTGGTCGTCTTTGGTGATACTCTCGAAGCGAGGCTTCATTTTTGACGGTTTCCCAAGAACCTCGGCGAAAACAGAAACGATCTTCTCCTGGCCCTTGCCAAACATGATGACGACGATCCTGGTGTCTCCTCTCTGGGGCTCGCTGCACAATGAAACGCCGGGCTGGGCGGGTGGTGACGCGCGCTCCGTGTCACCGTTGTTGGTGAAAGGGCTGTCAGCTATACTCTGCGGCCGTGCCGCCGGTGTCGGGACCGGCTCCAATTGCTGCACCGCCGCCATGATGACTCCCGTTCAGCCCTCGTTTGATACTGTCACGCGAGCCCGAGGGTGAAATTCTGGGTTTCTGAGACTAAATCAGTCGCCGTCGTATCTCGGTCGGCTTTGGTAGCTCTTGTATCGCCTCTCCGAATTTCGGTTCCAGAGTTCAACCACCAAGGAGCAAACGCGTGCTCAGGGCGGCCGAACATGCATGACCGTGGCCTTGTACGCGCAGATGTTATGCGGAAGAAGGCCCTGGCGTCTTTGCGAGACGAAGAGAGACAGTCGACTGGGGCAAGAACCCAGCGTTTCCACGGAGTGGACTAGCGGCGGAAGCCTATGGGCGTGGTGGCAGCTGTCAGGTTGCCGCGAGTGAGTGATGGAACGTGTTCTGCCCTCTATATCTTGGGATGCCGCTGTTTGGGTGCTCCTGATTCGAGGTGCCGCTCTCTTGAGTCTTGGCAGTAAGATGTTTTGGAGAAATGGCGAGTTCAGGAAGCGCGGAGAAGGTGTGTGTACTGTACGTGATTGACCATGAGACAATGCGGCTGTCGAGGCTTGTCTCAAATGGCCAAAAAACGCAGCGCTGGGAACAGGATGCCTTTCAGCAAGGCTTATCGGCGAGTGATCTCGGCATCAAAGCCTCACAAAACAGCCCGGGGGGGGGGGGGGGGGGGGGGGGGGGGGGGGGGGGGGGGGGGGGAGGGCACGCAACCGGAAAAAGGAAGGACCAAACGGAGCGGGCCAGACAGCGAGCGACGATCCGGCGATAACAGCGGGTATATCACCATACCGGGGCCCGCCGTGACATGGCCTTGGAGTAACAGATTCCCGGGAATCAGGAGGTCGCAAGCGCTGCAAGGCACGGGGCTGCGTTGGATGGTCGCAGCAGGCAGCAGATGGCGGTTGGTTCTGCCCAGGGGTGCTTGAATTTTGGCCGAATCTGCGTCTCCCGTGCCCGGGTGCTGGGGTCAGGTACGGGAGAGACCTGGGTGCTGCTCGAGTGCGGAAAGACCTAGTTAGAAGGACCGCCGTCGTTGTCACCGTGACCGAGCAAATGGCAGGCGGAACGGCGGGAAGGCTGTGTCTCTCGGGATGGGAGTGGAGTCGCTCGCTTTCATCCGAGGGAGCGACGACGACTACTGCATTCGATGCTTGGCTCCACGCTTTTTGCTTCTTCAGCTTCAATGAAAAGCTCCCGGTTCGTCGAGTTGTCCGTCCGGAATCAGATCAGATGCTGTTACACGATGCGAGCCATTGCTCCACGCGGATCCTACAGCCCGCAATCCTTAGACAAGAGCAGCAAGGGAAGAAACACCGTGTTTCCGAGAGATGGGCAACCAATCGCATCGGTAAGAAGTGACGGATGGGATTTGAGGTCTCGGTTCGCAATCCGTTCCCCTTCGATTGTTCGCTGCGGGCCAGGCCGACCGTTGCATGGTCCAGTGTGTGGGTTCGTTGGAGACAGGGAGCTGCAGTGCAGGGTGGAATCTGCGGGTTGGCAAGTGGTTGGAGCAGGGTACCCCGCATGAACCCCACAATTTCTCCAGCACTGGAGAATTTATTTTGTTAAAGTCCGCCAATAAACGGTCGTCCGGAATTGGCTCTGGCAGGCCCCTGGCTCGGTCCGTCTCAATGGATGCACACTTTCTTGTTCTACTGCGAAGACGCCAAATCAAGGCACTCGAGATGCTGGGTTCAGCGCCTTGTCTGCCCTGGAAGGGGGACGAGAGCCCCCTGAAAAACAGCTGAAACTCGGGGCCACTTCACTCGATCATCGGCTGGCGATAAGTGGTTTGTCCAGCGCTCACGCCGTCGTCGCGCTATTCCCCCGTTCAAGCCGACCCGCATAGGCTCCCGGATCTCCATTTCGATCACCGTTCCACCCACTACCGGCAGGACCCTGACCGAATTCTTCCGCCTTATCTGTCAGACCCAGCAGCGAGACGGAATTCCCAGATTCCATCCACAGAACGAAGCTGCCGAACACCTACAGAGTATGTTTGGCGAGTGATCTCACCCTGCCGCAGCAAAACCGCCACCTTCCGTCCGGGAAACGGTGCCTCCACCCCACGCCGTTTCACCTTCAGAACCCGTCCCGAACTACCATGTTGCTTTCAGGCTGAATTGAATCTTAATTCCCGTCAGAGGTTGACGGCAATGGCTAAACGAGCCGGGATACTAGATGGACCGTGTCACCGTCTATGTACTGTACACCGTGCTTTTCAGGCATTGATGGCAATGGAAATGGATAAACTCGAGAAAATCGGGGAAAGTATCCCATATACTAATGGGAATAAACAAAAGGAGACATATACCGATAGATCCGCTGCTAGGCTGGAGAGAAACCGCCTTCTTCCGGGACGCTGACGCAGCCGCTCGAAGTAAGTACATTGTCGATTTACAGCCTCGCAGGCGTGCGAATCCGCCACGTCAACAGGACGACGACCTACAAATGAAAGCATGTGAATATACGCCTACCTGATCACCGCTTATCAATTTAATTCTCCGGCCGCTGTTGGTGCATCTAAGCAAGGGACAATCCGCGGGGGAAGAGGAGCCGCGCCTCCGTTCGAAGTCTGAACGCTATACTGGGGCCCAGCTAAGCAGATGCGGGCAGGGAGTAGGTATAAGTGCCCTGGTCTCTGGGTTTGGAACAATCCAACTGCTGGAAAATCTTCAAACCTTCTTATCCTCGCTGCCAAGCAGAGCGTCGCCGAGTTGCCTTATCTCGGCCTAGAATATCGCGGCGAATGGAGAGAGAAGAACATCTGTCAGCACGCGCCGATGGTTTCGGAGTCAGCGGAGACGACATGGACCAGCGCTTTGCTCACGACAGGTCAGGTGGGTGTCAAAAAACGGACTCGGGGGACAATTCTCGAAACAACTACGGGTATGATACGCACTAAGGGGGCTAGCAAAGTCGATCCGGACGGCCCCGCCCACATGAGCTCAGGAACAATGGCCCCCCCAGCGCCTCTCTCCCTTTCCTCCACCCCCCCCCCTTCCCCGGCCAGCTCGTCTGCCATGAAGGTTCTGCAAAAGGAGCAAACAGTAGCCAATCTAGAGGAAGAAGGATATGCGTACGCCGCCCTGACGGGCCTCGCTAAAGCACCGAACGGGCAGGTTGAAGCAGCGGACGGGGTCAAACAGGCCGCCACCACCACCTCACCATCTCCCCTCTTCCAGGCCCCTCTCAATCTCCCCAAAGACACCCACCCCACGCAGCCCCAGGCCCGTCGCCAGACCCACGACATCGGCCCCGGCCGCCCTCATCCTCTTATACCCCGCCGCGTCGCACACCCCTCCCGCGCCCAAGAGCCGCACATGCCGCCCCAGCTTCCCCTCCTTCTCGTCCAGCATCCGCCGGATGGTGTGCACGTTGCCCAGGGCGAGGGGGTGCAGCGGGGCGCCGGCCATGCCACCTAACCCTGTGCCGGGCAGCACGGGCGAAGGGTGCTGCGAGTCTGGCGCTGACGGCGACAAGAGGAGGCAGGAGCCGAGCGTGTTAGTGGCCGTGATGAAAGAGATTGGGCAGGAACCGCCTTCGTCGGGGGTGGCCGCTTCGAGGGCGGAGATGAGGGACTGATATTGGGTTGCGTAAGTGTAGGGCGGAGTTTTCAACCCGACGGGGATGCGCGGAATGTTGTCATTGGCGGTTTCCGTGATGGCTTGGCGGAGGTGGCTTAGGTAAGTCGAGAGGCCTTCTTCGGAATAGGCCGGCGGTGGGCGGTTTGGGATGTTGGGGCAACTTAGGTTGATCTCCATGGCCAGCGGAAACTGCACGTCTTGAGCCGCGGAGGCTACGAGCTTGTAGCTGACCGCTATGTCCTCGGGCGTACCGGTAACCGAGACAATGAAACCTTTTCTGGACTTGGTGGGCAGTTCGGCTGATATGGTCTTGATAAAGCCGAGGTAGGTTTCCAGGGTGAGTGGGCTGTAGCCGAAAGAGTTGAGGCTTGCGCTGTGGGCTGTGCCGGCCAGGGATGCGTCAAAGAAGGCATATTGATGCCTGTCCGGGTTGTGGTCAAAACCTCTGACGAGGGACGTGCGGGTGGTCACGGCGCCTGTTGACGGACAGGCGTAGAGATCTCGGAGGTCGTCGACGGTTGTGGCCCAAGGGCACGCCGTGTTGATCAGCGGCGGATAGATCTCGAAAAGGGGAGACGCTGAGCCCATGGTAGTGTGAGTCGAGGTCGTCAAGTCTTCTGCGAGCCTGGCTATACGAGCTGTGGCTTCGTGGTGTCCTTCTGGGCAGTCAGTCAGTTCGTCTTTTCGAGTCTGGTTCGCAGCTCATATTACAGCTCATATTATCATGCTACTGCCGCGGGGTTCCTTCGAGATAAGATAAGGGATGAAGGATGACCCCGCTCAGAGATATAGATCTGGTCAATCTTCAGGCCGGGCACGGCGGTTGAGTCGGGAGTCACGAGCAAAAAAGTCTCACACACCGCGAAGATTGGGTCCCCAGTACGGTGCCATCAAAACATGTCATCAATTGTCTTGTCAGAGTCCTGCCTGATCAGATCAACCATGCCCTGTTATTTTTTCCCTTTGTGAGCACGGAATCAATGTGACGGAGAGATGAATCAGTATTACCTCGGGCATGATGGGCCTCCCATCGTCCCCCTTCACGTAGCGGAACGGCATCTCTGTGCTTTCGTGCTCGTCGAATCTGAGTTCCGGGTGATCCAGGTAGGGAATCTCCTTCAGGGGCGCTAGAGCAAAAAGTCAGCTGCAACTCCAATGGACCAGAAGTGACGCAGACCGACTTTTGCCTTCTACGACCAGGCGAGTGACTCTGACCGCCGTATCGGTGGTCATCTGGACCGGCCCCAGGCGGCGGCCTTCGAAACCCTTCTTCCGGAGCTCAGAAGTCCGGTCTCTGGGGGGATCGTCGCCTGAGCCACGTTAGCGATTGCTTGAGCGGTAGTGAGGTAGAGCGAGGTGGAGGAAACATGTGTACCCAGTATTCCACCAAAGAGAAAGACGTCAAACTTATCCCCGTCCTCGGGCGAGAGATCACTCGCGGCAGCCGGATCAAGCAGGCACACTCGTGACTTATCAGCAGCATACAGCTCCTCCACGCCCCTAGTCTCGGCCGTGAAGGCAGGGATCTCTCTCAGCGCATCGGGAACCTTGAATTCCGGGGGAAGCGAAGACAGGCAGAACTTGGCCCCGGCGTCCTGCGACTCGCGGGCGATGGCGAGGTACTCCAGCTCCGACCAGGCCCCGAGCTCAGGATCCAAGTGCTCGACGATGTACGTTTTGCTGCTCGACGCCATTGTCACCGATGGGGTATTTTACTGAGTTACTAATTAACTCGCAGAAGCCGATAACGAAGCGCCGTGGCAGCCGTCCGGGGTGTTGCTCTGCGAAAGAACCTCCACGACAACTACAATAGGAACGGGCGTAGCGAACGCAGCGAGGAAATTTTAGCTTTCCTGCTAACAATACCCGGTGGTTAGTTACTGACTAATTAGTTCAGGACTACCACCTGTCTCCCGACAGGTGGGGCCAAAACCCCCGGACATGCCAATATAGCCGGACAGGTACGCGTCCAAATCCGTGTCCAATTTTATCAGCCAACTCCCTATATTCGAAGACACAACCACTGCCACAAGCCCAATTTAACCACTTTCCTGTATACGATGCCTCTGACCGACCATATCCAGGAACCAGCCAGTATACGGGCCGCCAAATGGCTCCTTGCCGCTCAAGCTCGCCACCAAACCAGCCGTTTACCCTATAGAAAGCAACCTAGTATTCGGCACGCGGCTTAGCTATTCAAGACTAGAAAGACCTAGGTTGGCCGGCACTTGAAGTCTTTGAAGGATACTAGACTTCTAGCTACTAGTAGTAACATAGTTAGAAGACCTCGGTCGCTTCGAAACGATAAAGATTCTGCCCTCGAAGGATACGCGTACTGGCTTATCGAATCTGGTTCTCTCGCTACCAAAGATCTTCTCTAGGATGCTACCAACCGTTTACGGGTACGTCGCGATCCTCCCTGCCCTCCTGTTAATAAGCACTGGTAGTCGCGTTGGAAATAGGATTATCTATGGTTTTAGCTGATATTCTTTAAACTAGTCAAAGTAAACCGACTCTTGGCTAAGTAGTAGGTAGAAGAACTAGAGATATTCTTTAATAAGCTTGAGGATACTATTGAAAGCTTTAAGATTATTATATCTGGCTATTGGAATATAGACAAGACTAGATATATACTTATACTGTTAAATAGGTGGTTTAAGATCTTAATAGTTAAAATAGATAAGAAGAAGAAGGTTAGTATCTTCCTCTTTTCTAAGTGTTAGTTTAGAATACTAACTATAATATTTTATTAGCTAGAGATTTTAGACCTTTATAACCAAGAGTTAATAAGTATAATTAGCGTTAGAAATACTATTAGTGATACTATCTTAGTATTCTATATCTTTAAATAGTAGCTATTAGAAGATTAGGATGTTAAAGGTCTTAATAAGGAGATATAATTCTATAAGTTAGAGATAGTATTTAATAATGCTAAGATTATAATAGATTAGATATAACATTTTAATAAATACTCCTTTACCGTCTATACTAAGTTCTAGTAATATGGTATAAGCTTCGAGAAATGGTTTAGTTATAACTATTATAACTATAGTCCTACTCTTAGTATATACTTTGTTAACCTAGATGACATTACCCCTAAAGATTCGGTCTATATATCTATACTATTAGAAGAACGTATATACTAACTGCTTATCCTAGATAACTTTATAGGATATTATAACCTTAAACTTTATAAATATTACCTCTTGTTCGACATTATTATTATCTTCCTCCCTCCCTATTTAATATACTTTATCTAGCTAATAGATATAGGAGTCTTTCGCTATCTTAAGGAAGTATATTAATAATATCTCTGGTAGGTAGTTCGAAATAGCAATCTTACGTTTACCTAGGCAGACTTTATTAGAGGATTCTAGGAAATCTAGGATACTAGTTTCAAACGCCAAAATATTATAGCAGGATTTAAAAAGACTAGTCTTTTTCTACCAAACTAACATATTATAATAGACTAGATTAGGGAGAAAGTATTATCTAATACGAGCGTTAGATATCCTATAATAATTCCTAATAACGAGCAATAGGTATATACAAAAAAAGGTATTAACTATATTTAAGAGCAGTATCTTAAGCTTTTTAGTTTACTAATATAAGAACACTTTCGGGATATTATATTAATAGTTAATAAGGGTTAGCTAGTATATAAACATCTAAATAACTTTACTAAGGACAAGAGAGCCTGTCTAGCCATACTATCTACTAAGAAAATACAAAGCTAACTTGTCAAGCTAATAGGAGAGGTTATAATAAGTATAACCATCTAGCAGATTTAACGGTTTTAGGAGATCCGAGCTTAGAAGAGTACTAAGGCAATTCGAGATACTAGCCGAAAAGCTACCTATATTACTATTAAGCAGATTAAACAAGAGTATAAGGAGGAATACGAAGTCTAGAAAAGGCGCCTAGAGAACAAGATTCCTAGTACTAATAGGCATCGCCTTCGTATAGTAACCTTTACCAAATTCCTAGAAAAGACTAACAAGAATAACTATCTTCCTCTTAACGATAACGACCCTCTCTAGGTTCTACCAAAGGAGCGTTAGCTACTAGTATTTTTCGACTTTAGAGATAGAAAAGAAGTCCTAATCCCCTGGTTAGCTAAGAAGCCGTTATTAGAAGTCAAACTCCTATCCCCTGAACATCCTAGGATATAGATTGGCGGCGTAACTATAATGTCAATTGACGATAGCGATAATAACAGATTTAACTTTATAGATAGTAAAGATGGGCAGGAAGAGGATATCAAGTCACTATCTCTATCTAGGGTTAAGAAGGAGTCTCTATATATAGCTATTATCAAGGATATTAGGAGGTTTAAGAAGTAACAAGCCTACAAGTCTATAGTAGTAACGCTAGAGACAGAAGATAATAACCATCACTAGGAGGCTGAAAGAGAAGGTATAAGAGAAGGTACTACTATAATTAAGAGCGTTAAGAGCGATAGGGATAGGGGGTATGATATAGAGGGAGAGGGAGACGAAGGCGAGTTATATGACCTATTGTTTGACTAGTTACAACCGGGTGGAATTGAATTTTACTACGTTTTTGAGCTTTTCAGAGCCTAGTTTACAATTGAACTATTTGTAGCTATTTGAGGCTGTTATTGCGATGGTAATTGAACTTGATGGCACCTTTTGCAAAGACGTGATTGTATAGGAAATTTGGTGGCGATATGTCCGGCTATATTGGCATGTCCGGGGGTTTTGGCCCCACCTGTCGGGAGACAGGTGGTAGTCCTGAACTAATTAGTTAGCAACTAACCACCGGGTAGAAGTTGGTGGCTGCAGTGATGCCAAGAAGGTTGGAGCCGGCAGATCGGGTCCTACTTAACTAACTGGTTCCGAGGGGTCTCAGGGACTAGCTGCTTGACATTTTAACTAAGTTACAGCGTACTATTCGGATCGGACTTGACTTCTCTTTATCATAATCAATGAAGAACCTGATTCGTCCAAGCCACATCTCGAAGCATAGTTATCAGAGATTCTGCTTCGATTGTCAGGCAGACACGATTGATTCGGGGAATGCGGCTGTGCTATTCAGGCTCTGTTCTGGAAGGAGCGTGGCGTCAGCTTTGTTCAGGGCGTTCCTGGCCCATTTCCTTTTTTTTATTGGGTTCAGCTCGGTGAAACATTCTAAACAGTTTGCGCTTGCGCCAGACGTAGAATAACGAGGCCTGCACATAGAAGGTATGTTCATACATAACTACAGTACTTACATACAATACCTTGCATGCCTCGTTGAGTGATTTAGGTACCAGAACTACACAGTTTCTTCTGTATTCCTGGTATTACTCGTCGTAATCCGTACATACATAGTAGTGTACGGAGTGCTACCCGAACTGTGGAACTGTGGAGATTAACTATCTGGGCCCTGCCACATTGCGCCCACCTTTCCGTCCCGCTTAGGTTAGCACACACGCCAAGACGCAGTGTGGCATTCGCAATCAACAGCCGGATACAGCCCCATCCTTGTCTCAGGACACATCTGCAACACTTGTCCTGGTCCAGTTGCCTCTTTGCCTCCTCTCAGCTTCACGTCGCCTCGATGACTGGCACTGGCACCGCTAGCTAGCCAGCAAGTTCCCCCGCTCCTTTCTTTTACCTTTCTTTTATATTTTCCTTTTTACCTTATTGCAACCGGGCCGGGGCACGTTTTTACCCCCGCGCATCGGCGCAAAACGATCATGGCTCCCAGTCAGTCATGGACGGGCTGGAGGCGCCTGTCTGCCATCATCGCCGCGCTGGCCCTGCCATGGACGGCGACGCTAGCGGTCGCCGACAAGTCCGCAGGCGACTACTTCGTCCATTCCCTTCCAGGCGCTCCCGAGCAGCCTGTGATGAAGATGCATGCTGGGTAAGCTCCGAAATGCTAGTGCAAAGATGCAGCGCAGGTTTAGTCTAACCACTGGTTCAAGGCACGTTGAAATCACCCCCGAACACAACGGCAACATCTTCTTTTGGCATTTCCAGAACTTGCACATTGCGAACAAGCAGCGGACGGTCATCTGGCTGAACGGCGGGCCGGGATGCAGCTCTGAGGACGGCGCGCTGATGGAGATTGGGCCTTACCGATTGAAGGACGACAAGACGCTTGTCTACAACGACGGAGCATGGAACGAGTTTGCCAACGTCTTGTTTGTCGACAATCCCGTCGGTACCGGATTCAGCTACGTCGACACAGACTCGTTCGTCCACGAGCTGGACGAGATGGCCAAGCAATTCATTATCTTCCTGGAGAAGTGGTATGCTCTGTTTCCAGAGTATGAACACGACGACGTGCGTTTTCCCTGTCTCATGGTGTTCCCCCCTTCCATCACTTGCTAACTTGCCCACCCAGATCTATTTTGCTGGAGAGTCGTACGCGGGCCAGTATATCCCTTACATTGCGAAGCACATCCTCGCGCGGAACAAGCTCCCGGAAACGAAGCACAAGTGGAACCTGAAGGGCCTGCTCATCGGTAATGGATGGATCTCGCCACCAGAGCAGTACGAAGCATATCTCCAATTCGCATTCGAAAAGGGCCTAGTGCAAAAGGGGAGCGACATTGCCAACAAACTCGAGGTCCAGCTGCGCATCTGCCAGAAACAGCTCGCGATCGGCGAGAGCGCTGTCGACAACGAGGACTGCGAGAAAGTTCTTCAGGATATCCTGCAGCTGACGGCTACCCGCAACAAGGACAACAAGCTAGAGTGCTACAACATGTATGACGTGCGCCTGAAGGACACGTACCCGTCCTGCGGCATGAACTGGCCGCCCGACCTGAAACACGCGGCGCCGTACCTCCGTCGCAGGGACGTTATCGAAGCGCTCCATATCAACCCCAACAAGGTGACAGGCTGGGTCGAATGTGACGGCCAAGTCAGCCGCAACTTCCGCCCCGTCAAATCTAAGCCCTCGATCGACCTTCTGCCGGACATCCTGAGAGAGGTGCCCGTCTTACTCTTCTCGGGGGCTGAAGACCTCATCTGCAATCACTTGGGCACCGAAGCTCTGATCAGCCGCATGTCCTGGAACGGCGGCCGCGGCTTCGAACTGTCCCCGGGCACGTGGGCGCCCCGCCGCGACTGGACGTTTGAGGGCGAGGACGCCGGCTTCTGGCAGGAGGCGCGCAACCTGACATACGTGGTCTTCTACAACGCCAGCCACATGGTTCCCTTTGACTATCCGCGCCGCACGCGCGACATGCTCGACCGCTTCATGGGCGTCGACATTAGCTCCATCGGCGGCAAGCCCACCGACTCGCGGCTCGACGGCGAGAAGGGCCCCGAGACGACGGTCGGCGGGACCGCGGGCAACAGCACCGCCAACCAGGAGGCCGAGAAGGCCAAGCTCAACGCTGCCAAGTGGGAGGCCTACCGCCGGTCGGGCGAGATTGTGCTAGTCATTGTCGCCGTCTCCGCGACGGCGTGGGGATATTTCATCTGGCGGGAGCGGCGCAAGAGGCGCGGGTACCAGGGCCTCGCGGGCGAGGAGGCTGGGTCCTCCAGGATGGCGGTGTTTCGGAACTCGCCTGGTGGAAGGGGCGGCAGGCGGGATGTTGAGGCCGGAGATTTCGACGAGACGCAGCTGGATTCGCTTCGTGCGCGCCCGCCTGCTGAGGGACAGGCAGATCCGAGGTACAGCCTCGGGGCGGATAGCGATGACGACAAAGAGGAGGAGGAGGAGGAGGAGGAGGAGGAGGAGGGCAGTGCTGGAAAGGCAAAGGAAAACGGGGCGGGCAAGACCACTGGGAGTTCATGATATGTTTTGGTTAAGGGTGAAATACTAGTTTCCCTGCTCACACATATGTACATAGGGCATTCATGGATGGTTTGTTGTCGAATGACGAGCGGCTCATGATGCAGATGGGAAATGCACAAAGGTTTCAATACCCGTCGAGTCCGCCTCTCCTGGGAGGTTAAGCCCCCGGAGGGCTGTAGTAATCCGTCCGTAAGAGACAAACCAATTTCTGTTGAATGGCAACTAATCGGACAGCTCTTCTCTATTCCGGTTCAACTGGTTTCTTGAGGAGGTCTCCCTTGCTGTGTTGCCAATGGTGTGCATTTGCTCAAGTATGTTTGGCTGCTCGGCTCAAATCCAGAGCCAGACGAGTTGGTCTCCAGCGACCTCAGAACCAGATCGAGTGGCTCACAGAGGAGAAACGGGGAAGCTGTCCCGCGTGTTAAACATCAGGGAATTGCGCTTTACCTGTTGAGCATCAAATTAGACTTGGAGCAGAAACCTCCCCTGCTCGCGATGGCAAGAGTGAGTTGCAGTTGCGAAGAGAACATTCTTTCTAGGGAACGAGGCAGCAAGTAGACCTACTGGAGGGAAAGACAACACACGAACACGAACTGAATATCACCACAAAAGAGCACTTGAAAGACGGGGTAGTATTTGAAAAAAAAAAAAAAAAAAAAAACAAAGTAACTCTAACGGTCTGGTCTTCATCATTTACATCACATCATTCACTCAGACAGAGCTTCTTCCTGGCAGTTGATTCGGCCTGAAGATGCTACCCTACAGCGTACGTGGGAAGCATAGGATCTAGCGGTGCATACCGCCGGCCGTCCTGCACTCTCGGCACGGATGGAAGCACATCAAATTACATTGCTTCACACACGGACCAATCCTTCGTCACTTTACGCCACTTATGTTTCGTATTGGCGAGTGACGGCTCGAATGACCTCAAGATATCGCCATTCCCTTCAACTGTGTCTGCAGCTGAGCATGAACGGTTGCCCATTCTCTTACAGCTGGACAGCGTTGTTCAAGATCTTGACCTCCTCTCCCGGTTTCTGCCCAATTGTCAGCCACTAACGTTCGCGATCAAAGAAATAGAAGCAGAGGCACTCAAGGTATGCGTACGAATGCGGGTAGGCCAATGTAGGGGCAGTCAGAGCACCGGAACGCGTCCCCCAGGTAGCAGCTACCGCAGGATCCCGTCTTGCCCTGGACCGTGAAGTCGAGCTCGTTCAGGTCCTCCGACTTGAGCTTGAGCGCGTTCAACTTGCTGTCGGCCTTGGCGCGACGCGCCTTGTCCTCGGATTCCAGCCTTGCCGCGAGACCACATGTGCTAAGGTGCGTACGTACCCGTTAGCTTCTTCATTTGCACGAGTTGTTGGGCCGGGGAAGGGGGGTAGGCTTGGGAGGAGGCCATACCAGTCCTTGCATGCCCGTCTCTTCTTGCCCGGCTGGGGCCGGCACTCGGGCGGCTGCTCAATCGGCCGCCGCAGGTCTTCCTCCGTGAGCAGTGTATCCTCGTCGATGACGTCGTCGTCGTCCTCGGCATCCAGGTCGAGATCGTCGCTGAGATCCACAAACCCGACTCCGGCCGGCGCGCCGTTACTGCCATTAGCAGCAGCAGGAGCAGGAGCAGTGGCCGGCTTGATGCCCGCCCCGTTGGCCGTTGTCTTGTTGTTCTTGTTGTTCTTGCCCGCCCCAAGCCGCAGCGGCACAACCTCTTCCTCGGCATACTCCGGCTTCACGAACCCGTCCCCCCCGGCATCGGCGACCAGCCCCGCCAGGACCGCCTCCCGACCCTCGGGCTCGCCGCTAGCGCCCACCCCCAGGCTCCCGTCCTCGCTCCTGACCCGGCCGCCGGCCCGCACGGCGGGCACGAGCCTCGTCCAGACGGCGCGGTCGCGCAGCAGCGCGGCCGCCTCGGAGCGCCGCGCGCCGTCCGGGTCGGTCAGCACCAGCACCAGGTCGTAGGTGGCGGCGGGCAGCGAGACGAACCCCGCGGCGAGGCGGTCGAGCATCTGCAGGTCGGTGGTCACCCGCGGGTAGGCGGCGAACAGCTCCGAGAGGCGGTCCTCGCGCGCGGCCAGAGACGGGGGCGCCAGGAGGAGGGTGCGCTTTCCCGTGCTTGGTGTTGATGTTGTCGTCGTCGTTGTTGTTGTGGATTGCCCCGCGGTGGGGGGGTTGAAGTCGGGGGTTAAATCAAGGCCGGGAGCCATCTTCAGGCCGAAACTTTTTGGTGGCGTTGCGTTGCGGATCGGGGAGTATGGCAATGGTGGGGTTGGCGAGATGTCGAGCAGGCGGAGGTAAACGAAAGGCGAAGTTTGTGAGCGAGACAGGAGAGAGAGAGAGTGTGTGTGTGTGCGCGCGATTCCGAGGAATTCGCGATCGCGTTCTGGTGGTTATCAATCTGGAATACCCTCTCAAAAAAGGAGGGGTGACCGCGATAAGATTGGTAATGGCAGGAATTTTCCGTGGAGTTGCTCGCTGTGACAGCGGAGATGTTCTCACTAGACCCTGCCACCCAATCGTGCGCATTACCAATCATCGGAATCGCCACTAACTAATACAGCACAGTGCCGCGGGGCGATCCGGTGGGCTGGCGTTCCGCTGTTAAGTCAAGGGTTCTACGGGCGAGAAAGCTACCCAGAATGACTTTCCGTACCTTGTGGCGTATCGAACTGCTCAGCTCGCGGCCCTCCAGACTCGAGAAACGGCCTGTTGCAAGCTTCCTTGGGTGTTAGTTATAGACACCTGCCCCGACCGAGGACAGATCAAAGATTAGCCACAGTCTCGTCTGCTGATGGATACGCGGTCACTTGCCTGCACTGTAAGCAACTGGGCGCAGTCAAAGGTGGCCGATATCGGCATGCGCCTCATTCGGCAGACCGAAAGCCCATTGAATAAGCTGAGCATTATGACGAACTCATTGCTTGTAATCTGTACTAGTTACATAGATTCCTTTCCAGGTAGTACCTTAAGTAATCAGATACTGATACTGGCTCGTAGTTATGCAAAAGAACACAACGTTCCAAGCCCCATTGCTGAGGGGCCGTCTCAGAGCCGCTGCGGGGAGTGCCAAGACATATCATGTTCCATCAGTGAGGGGACTACCAGCCCTTCCCAGCAATGAATTGCCCATTTGCCTGTGCAGTTGGCAAACGGCAGAGGCAATCTAGGAAGCAGAAGAATCGTGATGCAAATGTGCACAAATGAAGAATGAAGAGAGCGCGTAAGTGCGCTGTAAGGGACACCGTGTCAGGGACACCGTGTTCTCCAACTTTCGTCGAAAAATAGCAGTGATGACAGCTCTGTTTACGCATTAATGTTTTCCGAAGGACGCGCAAACGCAATAGCTTCTTTGAGTCGAATCCTTGGTCTATCAGATACCAATTTGGAAGGCGAGACTGGGGACCCGCGAGCGTGCCGAGTCATCACGTTGCCTAATGGGCCGAGATCACGCCAGTTGCGGCATGCCAGGGTGAGTCTGGCCTGATCGAAAACGTCCGCAGCAATTGTATGTACACGTATATGCGAACAAGTATGGCAATGTTTACTTCCTCCTTGATACGGCGGCAAACAGAGAGAAACCTCAACTACACTAGAACTCTCTACAAAGCAGTGACTGCCCTGAGCTTAGCACATAAACTTCCTTGAATCAATTCATCCTAAAGATCGAAGCTTCCAGTGCATGCAGGAGCCCGTGCCTGCCGGAGACAGCCGGCAAGTGGCGCTAGCCATTAGCAGCATAGTGTCACGCTACCCCGCAAAATGCTTCGTCCTAGAGAACCAGGGTCCCTGAAAACGAGTGGAGAGGCTGATGTCACCCGCTTCTCCAGCACGCCCTCAACACGAGAGGATACGGTCGAGAACCAGGGCACTCGAGGGACAGCACAGCATGTCAAAGGCCCTCAATGTTGTCAATCTGAAATGCGACGCCGTACGAATCCTACTTGTAGTATTGGTAAATGAGACGATACGATCTAGGACTCTAGCATGTTCAAGTGCAGATCGCGAAGTTAAGTGACCGTCAGCCCAGACTCATACACCCAATGTACCCGCTTACACCATATCACGCGACACCCAACGCCTCCTCGACTCCCCGCTACTGCGGTGTTCCACGCCAGCCCCCCCTTGTTCTTGCCTTTTGGAGCTGCTCGCCTGATCGAATCGAGCTGTGACTGGTCGGCACCAAGTCGCCCATTGAGAGTTTGACCTGTTGCCTTAAAGAGATGGCAGCTCCCATCTTCTACCTCTCTATTTCTTCTCGTGTCTCGATCCATCAACCATCCATCAAACGTTTGCCATCCATTGACTTGTTCCATCCAATTCATCACCGAATGCTCGTTTAGCGCTTGTGCATCCCGCCTTCGTCACTAGAAGACAGTTTCCTGACTGCTGTCACTTTCTGACATCCACGACATCTCTCAGGGTACATAGAGCCCCTCCTCCCCCTCCTTCCGTTGTCTAAACGCATACCTGTCCGAGAAGCGACCCCGCATCGTCTGCATGATGCTGACTTTGGCCGCAGTGGAACATACAACGACCTGCATTCAGCCCTCTTCCATCTCGCTATCGAGTACAAGCTCGTCAAGAGTAAGGCTCAACTCCTGCTGTCGGATGACATCATGAGCGGAGCAGCTAACAAGCGCTCTTTCGTGTAGTGACTCGCTCTCACAAGTTCAACGACAAGGACCATGCCGGCCTGGCCGACGGCACCGCTGTTCCGCATGAACCGCTGCCGAAATACTTTGCCAAGCATGGATTTCCCGATGCCGACCCCAAAAAGACGAAGAAGAACGGCGCTGGTCGAGCCAACTGGTAAGCCGAGTTTTTCTTCCATCGCAATATCTCCGTCACGATACAGTCTACTTACACATAGTACAGGGGCAATGCCGGCGACGAAGTTCTAGATGAAGATTT
Source organism: Thermothelomyces heterothallicus (assembly GCF_042370625.1). Lineage (NCBI taxonomy): Eukaryota > Fungi > Ascomycota > Sordariomycetes > Sordariales > Chaetomiaceae > Thermothelomyces > Thermothelomyces heterothallicus. Next base: position 878,980 of record NW_027192570.1, on the reverse strand, counting down.
CAATTTTCACAACGCACGCCGTCGGTCCAATAGCAGCAGTCTGTCGAGCAACCTTGACAACTTCAAGACCAAGTTTGAGGTCAATGAGCCTGAGCCCGTGTTCGAAGAGAGCATGGGTGCCGAGGAAGAGGAGAACAAGACCGTGAGCCCGTCAAGCGCCTCGAGCGTTGATGACAACAAGGCGCACTAAGAAGTGTGAGATGTAAGAGATGACGGGGGATTTCTCGGTGTGTGAGGAAGTCACCTGCGAACATGATATGCGGGAATCCATCTTTATGGCGGAGGGCGTCTCTGGCTGGCTGAATGATCTAGCAAGGGAAATGCCTTCTATTTGACTTTCCCACACGATAGGTACGCTCATGCTTCGACATGGATTTGCGATGCTACCGTTAGCGTACCTTAATGTACACTAGTCTCGATTGATTTCAACGGACGTGGTCCGGTATGGCAACTTGACTGCCACACTAATGTTACTGGACCCCTACCGGTCCGACGTTCCAAGCATCGGAAGCTCTTCCAAAATGCTTTCTTGAAAAGGTTTATTTGCGTCGGGTTGCATACAACTGCCGCTCTACATCGTGCTACCTTTACCTTCATTATCTAGCACCGAGAACCAACCTCGCAGGCTTGGATGTTGATCCCTCGACTTTGATCCTTCCGATTCTCAGCCACGAGCCATTCGACATCCGCACAACGACGCCTTCCCCGTCAGCATCCACCCAGTACGGCAACGTGACACACTTGCTTTCCGTCCCCACTGTCCCGCCGTTCTTCCTCTGTTCCTCCTTGGTCCGAGATAGAGGCGTCTTCTCCACCCAGACAACTGTCCCATCGCCGTCAGAGTTCTCCCGGGCAGGGGCAGGGGCAGCATCAACATCAACAGCGGCGCCAGCGCGCGCTGCCGCTCGCCCCGGCGGTCCGGGAACGACTGACAGGTCCTCCAAGATCGCCCTCTTCTCGCTTGCGCTCCCCTTTCCTCCTGCTCCTCCTCCTCCTTCTTCTTCCCCCGCTCCATCATCTCTCCCTTTACCTTTCCTCCTCCCAGCCCCCTTGCCACGACTTCCGATCCGTACATGCGTCCAAAGCGAGCCGAGAACCCGGTGCCGCACCGCCACCTCGCGCGCGGCCTGCGACGTCCACAGCACCTGTCTGTCCTGCGGCGTTATCTTGGGCGCGTGCGTGGGCGGTGGTGGCGGTGGTGGGAACGCGTGGGGTGTCGTGGTGCGTTCTTGGCCGTTGTCTTCCTGCCGCTCCTTCTCCTCCTTCTTCTTCTCCTGCTGTTGCTGCAGATGCTTCTGCTGCTGCTGCTGCTGCTGCTGCCGTTCCGAAGGTAGCGGATCATATGGCCTGTACGGCGGCACGTACAGCCCCGCGCGGAGGGCCTGCACAAGCAGTTGGGCGCCCATCGGGGCGAGGATCTCGTGCAGCTGTTCCGGGGTGCATCCCTCGGGGATGGGGACCCCGGGCGCCGGCGTCTGGAGCAGGGGGATACCTGCGTCAAAGGCCTCCGGGGAGAGGGTCTGGATGGTTATGCCAGTGTAGTCGCGCTCAGCAAGGAGGGCGTGGTGAATCGGGGCAGGGCCGCGGAGGCTATTTCAAAGGTGCGGATTTGAAGATTAGAGCAAGGAACGAAACTTGAGGGGCAAGGAGAGAAGGAAAAAAAAAAAAAAAGAGAGAGAGAGGGGGGGGGAAGGGGGCGAAGGTGGAACTTGGGGCTTTAACAGCTTACTCTGGGAGGAGAGAAGGGTGGACGTTAAGACCGCCGTATTTGGAGGCGTTGATGAGGCGGGAAGGGACAAAGAGCCCAAAGGACACGGCTATGATGAGATTTATGGGCTCGCCGTTAGGTTGGGGCATCTGGCGGCGTCAACAAAAAAAGGATGGTCATCGCACGCAAGGGAGCAGATTCGTGGAGCTTACGTTCCAACCGGTGAAGGTGTCTCTCTCGTGTATTGGTAAGTCGAGCTGCTTGGCCAGGCCGCGGAGGGGAACTACTGCCGCATCAGAGCCCGTACGATGCTGTATCTTGTATTGTCGCCTCTTTACCTTCTCTCATCACCTTATATCCTCTCCCCGTTGGCTTGCCTGGTCTGACGACGACATCGATGGATCGGATGAGCGTGGAATTGATCTTGTGCTCATCGTGCAGGGCCTGCAACGATGCACAGCTGAACTCGTCCGAGCCACAAAATAGGACTCGTAGAGGGTCGGAATTTTTGAAACCCGTACCATACGGTCGCCGCCATGGTATTCGTCTCGCAACTGTTCGCAGTGAGGACCGAGCGCGTCGCGATAGGAGCATTTTCTCTTTCTTATTGCTGCCAAGCTCTGGCCGCCCCTCAAGCCATCTAGTGCCCTAGACCAGTGATGTTCTCATCTGTCGGTCAGTCACACCCAAACCTGACTCATCCAGGAGATGTTCGTCCGGCAGATTTGGAGTGTTGTGGTGCTTGGAATGCAAGTAGTCCGTACTCTCTGTGGGTATGTGACGAGTCTGAGAATGAAAGTCGCTGCCAAGACTCGCTGCTGGCCCCACTTTTCTCAGCACTCCCATGCTTCATCGCAGGGTCAACACAAGGACCCTACGGATACAAGTCGACTCTCGCTCACCCCTGGTGGTGGCGTGCCAACTGCGAGGGCCATACCATACACTGAGCCCAACCAAGTGGCACCCTTCATCAAATATCTTGTCTTTTGATGCTGGACTCCCCCCTTCCTCCGTTTCTCGCAATTATCATCCCACATCACCCCCCTCTCCATCTACCACCTCCCAGCGGCACGCAACCGCCCACTGCCCGCCGAGCTCAACATCCCACGCCGGGGGGTCAACAGCCACCACCGCTCCAGGCGCAACCTTCCTCGGGTTCCCTCCGCCTTTGCCCCCTCCCAAACCCTCGATGTTGCCTCCACCAGCCAGGATCACTCTCGTTCTGCCGTCCGGGCCTTTCGCACACTCTCCATCCAGGACCTTCCCGGATACCAAAGTCATTCCCGGGCCCCCACGGGAAACCTCCTCGACCACAAGCTTCACCACGCCATCACAGCCACCGCCGGCAGCTGCCGTGGACCGTAAAGTAGAAGACGTGGCCTTCACCTCTCCCCTTCTGTCAAGCTCGCCTTTGACGTCCACCAGCCAATCCCGTAGCTCTGCAGCCAGCCCGCCGGGGAGATACTTCGTGCCGCGCCGCTGTGGGGAAAAGAGATCCGCTGCCAGGTAGACCTCTGGGTCAGAGGGTAGTCTATCTGGGGGTTCGGTGAGTTTAAAACGCGGTGCTGTGCGCGGAAGTGCGTCCTTGGTGCCGGTGGTGGGTTTGGGCGTGGCTTTCTGGTCGGTTGCTCCCCTGCTGGGTTCACTTCCTGAGCCGTCTAGCTCGGATGCTTCGTCTGTTTTAACTGTCGTGAATTGGCTGTGGGTTGGTGAGGAGGTAATGGATTGAGTGGATGAGATGACTGGGTCTCTGTCACCCTCATCCTCGACATCCGAGTAGTACGACACGATATGGTCACCTGGTGCATCGTAGAGGATCTCGAGGTCGCTGTCTTGCGATCCTTGAGAGTTTACTACCAGGTCTGCTTCAGTCCCGCACGATGCTATTGATATTCGCCTGCGTTTGGGGGAGCGTCCCTCTGTGAGCTCTCCAGGCGAGGGCGATTGGGGGACAAGTGACGAGTCAAACTCGATGGGCTCGGGGAGCGTGGCATGGCCATTGGGTGACGAAGACGGTGATCCATATTTGGGGGAAACAGGCGAGCTATCATCGATTATGTCCTGCGTCGAGCGGTTCCTAGGCGCTCTGGACTTGATGGCCAGCGCGGGGGTTGCGAAAGCCGCCGTAGCCTGCGTTGCGGATGGCCTCGGTGTAGCAGTCGCAAAACGCGGGGTGACAAAGAATTGGCTTGACCCGCGTGGATAATTTTGATTTTGCGTCTGATTTTCACATTGCTGTGTGCTTGGCTTCTTAGAAGACAAGAAACGGGAAGGAGCGGGAGTCTGAGATGAAGGGATCAGTCGTTAGGCTTCAACTTGAGGGACACAATCTACTCACTGCTGGTGGCAGCACCATCACTAGATCAGACTACAATGACTCTTCGGTACCAGTCGTCGTGAAAATAAACGGTTTAATTCGGAAGAACAGCTGAAGAGTGTATACGCGTTGCAAAGAGAGACGGCAACATCGCGGCCATGGTGCTCGATGTGGGAAAGCACCCTAACCCTAACCCGATATGTCATCCATCTGGCGCGTTGCATGTCAGAGTTACGAAAGCCGTGGTGGTAATTTACGATCTGGCCTGTGCGCTCAATGTTGCCATTAAACAGCAGTGGCAGCGCGCGACCGCGCTCCAACAAAAACAGGCGCGCCGCGTGCAAGGGTCCGCGTCTGGCATTTACGGATCCGTACATACATCCACTGCAACACTATCCTACCGGGGAGCCCATCTGCTCGCCCCTCTCTAGCCGTGACATAACCAACTCCGGTCAAAATCTGTCATCCTACTTTTCTGCTCAGACTCATCGAAGGACAAATCTTCTACACCTCACCAAACATTGACCTCAGCAATGTTCGCGGCGATGCCCCAAACCCCGCCAACTTTCCCCTTCGGCCGACCTGGCCCAGGGCAACAGAGCGACTACCGGCCTGCCTTTTCGTCGCCCCTCTCCTCCTCCCCAATTCGAGCGTCCTCGCTATCGCCACCACCACTGCCCCAATCTCGACAACAACCGCTCTCACCATGCCGATCCACCTTCCTCAACACTCTCCCGCGACAGACTCAGTCCTCCCCAATTATGGGGGGCGGGCGACAATCGTCGCCGTCATCGTCCTTCTTCTCGGGCAGCGAGAACAACCAGTCAAGCAATAGCAAGTTACGCTTCGCCTCGCGGAACCCGCGTCCCAACCCCGTGCTCAAGCGGCGAGAGGACGCCCAAGAGAGCCGTCGCCGGCTCTTCTTCCAGAACGTGCGGCAGCGGCAGGAGGACAAGAGGTGGGAGATGCGCGGAGGCGAGGACGAGGTTGGCTTTTTCTTTTCTTTTCTTTTTTTCCTCCCTTGCACACCCCTCCCTCCCTCCTTCCTTCACTCTTCCGTGCTTGAATCTCCTTTCTTTGCGTAGAATCTACCAAATATCGAAAGCTGACCCGAACCCCTAGCTCCTCAAGCTCGAATGGTTGCGTCTCCAGCGCGAGCGGGCCCAGGCCAGAGAGGCCGAAGTCGCGCAGTACCTTGGGACACTGGACGCCGACTTGGCGGCCCAGGAGGAAGAGGAGATCCGGATGCAAGAGAAGCATGCCAGGCAGGACTTGGACGCGTTGATGGCGGATGCCGTTGCGCAGCAAGAAGAGGCCGAGATAGAGGCGCTTCTTTCGGCGCTTGAGGGGCAAGAAGAGTCGTCGCAGTCGCCCGCGCAATTCTCGGACGATGAAGACTATGATGGGCTGTTTATGGATCTCATTCAACAGGAGCAGGGCGAGCAGGAAATGGGGCATTCACAGGATGTGGAGATGACCTGAGTGCCGGAAACGGACTGTTCTGGTCTGGTGTACTATACATAATGCATTGGCCGGAGTTTGGGCGTGTCATCGGCTAGACGGGAGGGCGTTTTGGGACTATTTATAACGGATCGGATCAACGTGTTGAGACCTGATGGTATATTATGGGAAGGGTATATCCCGTATCCTAATTGAACCTGGCAACCTGACCTTCCTTTCAAGCGGCCACAAAAGCACCTATTGGGGATTGCACGACTCGTCCGGCATGTTAAGTACGTCCTGGGCCGAGGGCATCTCCCCGACAAGATCTGACGGCGGCGACCCGGAGGCTTGCATCTGTGGCGACAGTTAGGAGGGCACGGCCATGGGATTTAGGTCCTGGGTATCTCCCACCTTCTGCATCCGGTCGAGAATGTATTCTCGATCAGCCGCGTTCGAGTCCGAGAATGTCGGCTCCTCAAACTTTTGAACAATCTCCCTGACCAGCACCTGCTGCTCCTCGTACCGCTTGAACTCTTCCGCTGGTGTCTTGTCCCGGTTCTTCTCCAGCCACTCGGGAAACTTGTCATCAAGCTCCTTCATGGGCTCATAGAGGATCTCCTTGTTGGTGAGTTGCTCCATCATGCCCATCAGCATCTTGGAGAACTCCTCCTCGCTCCCCTCGCCGTCGAAGCCTCCGTTCTGCATCTGCTTCAAGAGCTCCGCAAGAAAATCGTCCGACCCTTCAGCCGCCGCCGCGGCCGTCGCCTGCTCGCCCGAAGCTTGCATGCGCTCCATCGTGCGGCGGATGGTTTCTTGGAACGAAGCTTCGGCGCCAGTAGGACCTGATTTTGAGGAGCTGCTGCCGGCCGCTGGTGGGGTTGGGGCTGACGAGGCTGGGTCCGCGTTTGCTGATGCCGCAGCGCCCAGCTCTTTGAATATGCTCTCGAACTGCGCCTGCATCTCCGGCTGGAGGGGCACCGTCAGTGGGCGCCAACATACCACATCCTCGACGGGTTGCACGTACCGATTTCTCCAACTCCCCTAGCAAATCGGCCATGCCAGCTTCAAGCTGCTTTGCGAATTCCTCCTCAGACAGAGCCTCCTCCGCGGTGGCGCCAGCAGCAGGAGCCGCGGCTGGCCCTGGCGGGGCTTCTGGCTTTTGTGCGTCGATCTTCACCGTCGAGAACTCATTGAGCATCTCTAGACATGAGCATTAGCCCCGTGATCCCCTCATATCCTATGCGCTAGCAGCAACTTGCCGTCAAGGTCGTCGAGGTCATCCTCGTCCGGGTCAGGGACGTCGTCCACATCCTCGAGTGTTGCTGCGGTCTTCTGTTTCGTTTGCTCAGTTGGTACAACCTTCTCTGCCTCGTTCTGAGGAGCGCCGGTATCGCTGGCGCCCGACGCCATTGCATCAAGGTACCAGAAAGGTTGCGTTGGGTAAGGTTATGAGCGCAAAGGCCGGGGCGCGCGTGTACCGAGGTTAGATGGGGGTTGGATCCCCACGTTGAGGATGCAGGAGCAGGGTCGCAACGGATTGGTTTATCGCATCGAGCTCTTCCCAAAAGAGCTGGTCGGGCGGCGTGGGGTGACGAAAGTAACCCGTAAGGTAATATTGGACTGTCAACTAGAAACACACGTTGGAGAAAATGCTAAGAGTTGGGTAAATGGGGGCAAGAGATGATGCATGCCGTGGGGATGTGCATGTGCAGCATGTGCTCGACCCGGGCGTCCCTCATGCTCCACCACCGAGGTCCCTTTGGGGCCGTCCCGCTCCCGGATTCTAGGAACCGAGAAGAGGGTCTGGAAGAACCACCCTGTCCCGCATCAAAGGATCCTGGCCTGCTTGCCTCTTTGTAGCTATGGCTTCAGCACATCGGTCCCCAGATCCCGGCGCTGGTCGATCCAATCATCCACCGTTTCGCTCTCTACGCAGCGCTGATCCGCGACGTCGGTTCTTTTTCGTATGACCAGATGTAGATGGTGGGGTGTGCCACCAGCCCGGACTACTATGTAAGGTACCGGGTAGTACCTCTTCTCGTCGCATTCTGGGCGCACTTGTTTAAATGATTCTACGCAGACTTCTTATCCGGGCGTGGCATTCTTTCAGGAGAGGGTGAGTTCCTAAAGCAAACCGAAGAGAGTAACTAACTCCCTACCTCACCTATCGATTATACGACCTCAAGCAAGTACCTAAGGTAAGGCATTTACCTCCTTTTGATAACCGGCACCCCGCGAAAGAGACCCCGGAGAGTTGCCCCGCAGTGAAAAGGGCTCGGAGGAAGGTAGCGTATTCCGTACAGGGTACAGAACTTCTAACGAACTACACTAGTGAATTGCAGTGCATGCATGCATGGAGAACCAGCTGTTCTCCGCCTTCCATTTCGGGGCTGTGACAGAACACACAAATTGGTCCGTGCGGGCGCCCGAATTTCTGCCTTCCAAGTGCGTTCCCGTCACGCCGTCTCGCAGCTCCCCTCACTGCGTTCCAGAATTCCGGGCGACAGCACTCTTTCCCCACTTGCGTGGCGCTCATTGCATTGCGCCCTGGCTCAGGAGTGCAACCGAACCGTTGCCAGCTGCCACCATTTTCCTTTCTCTCGTTATCTAGTCTGCCCACGGCTTCTGGCGGCAGCCGACGACCTGGCCCTTCTGACATCCGAACCATTGGAGAACACCCCATATCGATCGAAGTTCCATAACAACTGCCAACATGTCGCTATGCCAAAATCGTCTGCAGGAGGAGCGGTACGTCAACCGTCGCTGTGCTTCCGGTACCCGCGCGCGCGACAGCCTCACTAACTTGGCGTCCACGGTTTAGCAAGCAGTGGCGCAAGGACCATCCGTTCGGCTTCTATGCTCGGCCGCAGAAGAATGCCCAGGGCGTGCTTGACCTCAAGGTCTGGGAGTGTGGTATCCCAGGCAAAGAGAAGACCATCTGGGAAGGCGGCCTGTTCAAGCTGGTGGTGACATTTCCCGACGGTACGCGGCACCCTTTCCTGCGGTTCTTTTATGGAAATGTTTTACACTAACTAATCACTCGTCTCATACAGAGTATCCCACGAAACCCCCCAAGTGTAAGTAGCCCGGCCGTTGTGCGCCGACGTTGAAGCGCGGGAGAACCACACGACTAACATTCGCCCTTTCTGTAGGCAAATTTACGCCGCCTCTCTTCCACCCGAACGTCTACCCATCCGGCACCGTCTGTTTGTCGATTCTGAACGAAGAAGAGGCGTGGAAACCGGCGATTACCATCAAGCAGATCCTGCTCGGCGTCCAGGACCTCCTCAACGACCCCAACCCAGAATCTCCCGCTCAGGCCGAGGCATACAACATGTACAAGAAAGACAGAGCGCAGTACGAGAGGCGTATCAGGCAGATTGTGCGGGAGAATGCCGCGCCATGAAAGGGTCTTGCAGGACTACGTCTTGCGCACGGCCGAAGGGATAGAACCGGGTATGGAATTCTGATTACGGAGTTATGGGATACCAATGGCGTGGGGGCGATTACAGCATTTGGAGTTCAGACGGCACGACATCATCGGAATCTTCTTCTACTGCGGGTTACGAAACGCTTGATCTTGGATCCAGGGGAGGCTGAGGGGTGGGATGAGATACGCCGTAGGCAGAATTATGCTGCGCGACAACAGATCAGGTGTATGCGATGATTTCTCCCATCGTGACGTATGCGCAGAGACAACTCTTCCACAGGGAACAAGAGGATCGAGACTATCACCCCCGTGATATGTGGCCCCAAACGTTGAAGTGGTGTTGCCGAAGTGTCACATCCCTCCCCGCGGGGTCTTGGCAATGCGCTCAAGCAGCCATTGGCTCGCCCCCCACCGTGGACTTGGGGGCAGCTTACTACAGTACGCCTCTCGAGAGACAAATCGAGACTCGCAACCTCAGCTTCTCGGAGATGCATTGCGTTGCTCACCTCCACAGGGGCAGCTCCTCACTTGGTCGCTTGTGGCCTTGCAGACCCCGAACGCTGTCAAAGCCTTCGTTCTTATCAGTCATGTTAGGTAATGACCCATGTGGAACTGTTGGCCAGCCGGAGGGCCAATCAACACCACACCCGACATCGGCCCAGAATGGAATCTATGACTCCGGTTGTCCATTGCTGGAGCTCCGTCCCCAGCTCGGCGGGCCAACTGGCTCATGGGGATTGACAACGGTACCTGGCCACTGCTCGGACTGCCGGCCCCTGGATTGGGGACCATTAGCCAAGTAACTAAAAATTCAGTTGTCCGGGGGGGGGGGGGGGGATCCCCTTGGGGCCGAGACGGGCGGGTGTATCTGAGTGTAGCCGAATTTGGATACCACACAATTTTCAGAAGGGCCTATGACTCTTTCTTTCTTCCTACACAACTTTTCGCTTTTCAAGTCATCCCCCTCACCTTATCTGGCTCTCTACTTGTATGAAAAGCTCCTCGTGACTCCCTCCACGTTTGTTTGCGACAAACTGCAGCCCTCCGCGCCCTCCGAGAGCAAGCAGAAACGCCCCTCGACTTCTCGCTGACTGTTTGGATAGACTCGCCTCCTCAACGCCCGCAGGCTCCTACCAAAGGCCCCTCTGCCCGGCGACCTCGACGACCGAAGACCTCACGAGCCAAGCTTCACCATGTGCGGCATCTTCGCCTGCCACAAGTGAGTCGTCCCTCTCGGTTTCCGGATTCGGCTTTGTGAGGAGCGTCGCGTGGTATTGCGCCGTGCCGCCGATGGAGGGGCAAGTTTTGCCCCGCTATCGCGCCCTCTCACAAAACTCGTCACCACCACACTCCGACAATGCGGGGCTTCCGCTGACACGGACAACAGCCACCCGGATGTGGTCAAGTTCAAGCCGACTGCTCTGAAACTCTCCAAGGCGTAAGTGGCCCCCAATTGAACTGAAATCGGGAACCATGAGCGGCTCAATTGACTCGGATTATCTCGCAGAATTCGGCATCGGGGACCCGATTGGAGTGCGTTGCCCCTCTGACTCCCTTCCCCCGAGTCGCACGAGATGTGCGTAGACGACGCTGACCCTTGCTTTGTCGCATTTTACAGGCGGCAGTGTCACCTGCCACAACACAAGTATGCTTTGTACCCGGGCTCCAAACCGCAAGGGGGCGTCGCTAACTCTTTTCGCAGTTCTGTGCCATGAGCGTCTCAGCATCGTCGGCGTTGGTACGTCTAGAGTGGTTATATCGACATTTTCGAAAGGAGTTTCTGACGAAAGAACGTTAGAAAGTGGAGCGCAGCCACTCACCAACGCCGATGAGAGCATTATCCTGGCCGTCAATGGCGAGATTTACAACCATCGTCTGATCCGGAAGGGCCTGAAGAAGCCATACCACTTCAAGACTGCCTCGGACTGCGAGGTCATTATTCCTCTGGTGAGTTGTCCCCCCCCCTTCTTTGGGGACAGGAGAGATGATATGGCGGGGGACCGGGCGGCTGACTCTGGACGACCAGTATATGGAACACGGTCTCGATGCGCCCAAGCACCTCGATGGCATGTTCTCCTTCGTCTTGTACGACAAGAACCTGGACCGCATCATCGCCGCCCGCGATCCGATCGGCATCACCACCCTTTACCAGGGCTGGTCGTCCGAGCAACCCGGCACCGTCTACTTTGCCTCCGAGCTCAAGGCTCTGCACCCCGTGTGCGACAAGATCGAATCGTTCCCGCCTGGGCACATCTACGACAGCGCGACCGGTGAGCGGACTCGGTATTTCCAGCCGTCATGGTGGGACGGCCAGAGGATCCCGGAGAAGCCGGCGGATCTGAAGCTGCTGCGCGAGACGCTCGAGAAGTCGGTCAGGAAACGTCTCATGGCCGAGGTCCCGTACGGTGTCCTGCTTTCCGGCGGCCTGGATTCCAGCCTGGTTGCGTCCATTGCCCAGCGGGAGACGAAACGGCTACGGAAGCTGGCAGAGGAGGCCAACGGCAGCGCTTTTGAGCAGACGGGCGATGCGGACCGGGGCGAAGGATTGGTTGGCATTGACGACGAGAACAAGCTGTCGACCATGACCTTCCTGCCCCAGCTCAACTCCTTCTCGATCGGTCTCCCCGGGTCGCCCGACAACGAGGCGGCGCTCGAGGTCGCCAAGTTCCTCGGTACCAAGCATCACGTCATGACTTTCACGATTGAGGATGGCCTCAACGCGCTTTCGGACGTCATCTACCACCTGGAGACGTACGACGTGACCACCATCCGCGCCTCCACGCCCATGTACCTGCTCTCGCGCAAGATCAAGGCCATGGGTATCAAGATGGTACTCAGCGGCGAGGGCAGTGACGAAATCTTCGGCGGCTACCTGTATTTCCACGGCGCGCCCAACAAGGCCGCCTTCCACGAGGAGTGCGTGCGCAGGGTGAAGAACCTGCATCTCGCTGATTGCCTGCGCGCCAACAAGTCGACTTCGGCCTGGGGTCTTGAGGCCCGCGTGCCCTTCCTGGATAAGGAGGTGAGTCAACCTTCCCAACCAAAGTTATTTCTTCCAAAAAAAAAAACACCTAGCTGACATATCCGCTACTAAGTTCCTTGAGGTCTCCATGAACATTGACCCCCAGGAGAAGATGATCACGTCCGAGAGGCTTGAGAAGTACATTCTTCGCAAGGCCTTCGACACCAGCGATGAGCCCGACACGGAGCCGTACCTCCCTGAGAGCATCCTTTGGCGCCAGAAGGAGCAGTTCTCGGACGGCGTCGGCTACGGGTGGATCGATGCTCTCAAGGAGCATGCCGAGCGGCACGTCACCGACGAGATGATGAAGAACCCCAAGCCCGAGTGGGGCTCGGATATCCCGGATACCAAGGAGGCGTACTGGTACCGCCTCATGTTCGACGAACACTTCCCGCCGTCGTGTGCCTCGACCGTCATGCGGTGGACCCCTAAGTGGTCCAAGCAGACTGACCCCAGTGGCCGGTGAGTTCAAATCATTGCAGTTGGCCTTTTTTTTTCCCTTTAAGATCATGTGCCAAAAGATACTGACTCTTGTGATCCAGGGCCATCCCCATCCACAAGGCCAAGTACAACGATGCCTAAAGCAAGGGGTATTCTCGTGTCTGTTTGTACATAGAAAGGCTCGGATCGTCTCCGGTCTGTCATTCTCATGGTTCATCATCAGGTTGAAGTAGGGTCAAAGATCTTGACACATGAAAAATACGAGATTGGTCAGATAGCCGATGATATGTTCCCTAACTTTTGTATGTGCGTGTCGTGTGTGTGCGTGTGAGTGCAGCAAACATAGAGAAGAGAAAAAGGAAGGGGGGCGAGTGAGAAAGAGAAAGAGAAAGAGGAGAACTGTTGAGTACAAGCAAGTCATAAATAAGGTACTCCGTACGAAGTACTCCGTATATCGATTTGGTTTTGCACGTCATTCTCCCCAGACGGGAACATCAGGGTCTTTCCTTGATGGCGTCGTTGGAGGGTTAGGGTTATAGTGCGTTCCTCGGAGCTAACCAGAGCCAGACCGGGGCCCACGTGGTCTCAGAAGGCCCGGACGTCACTGGTCGCGGCAGCTCTGCATTGACAACGAGTTGCCGAACCGCCAATCAAAGCGTTTAGACAAATTTCTCGTAACATCGTGGGCCAATTCCGACAGTCTGCTTTCCCCCAACATTTCCCCAGAGACACGCAGCTTCACAGACTCTGCTGTCATCTTTCGCAACTTCCAACATCACAACCACCTCCCTTCCACACCCACAAAACAATTGCCAACATGTCCGTTCCGGCTTTCCAGGATATCGCCAAGGCGGCGAATGACGTATGTCCAGTTCCGACCTCGGGAAAGCTCGCGCGCGGTGAAGCGGCATTTCTCGGGTGGTCACCCCATCCGAGGCGCGAACGATGAATGGGCTGACTCTGCGCTCTCCAGCTCCTCAACAAGGACTTCTACCACCTCTCCGCCGGCACCATCGAGGTCAAGAGCAACACCCCCAACAATGTCGCCTTCAAGGTCACCGGCAAGAGCAGCCACGACAATGCCACCAGCGGCACGGTAAGTGTTGGCGATCCGGCAAGGATGTGTGGATGACTCGGACGCGATGCTGACTGTCCAACCTTTTGGCAGATCGAGGGGAAATACACTGACAAGCCCAATGGTAATTCGAACGATTTCTTCTTTTACGACGCGCGCGTTGCACCCCTATGGATCCCACAATGGGTCGTGCTCGACTGGCATCTACAGCTGGGCCGGATCCGGGGACCCTCCCTCTACAGGCGCCCCGTCTAGTTGGCGGTGGCCATGGACGCGCATGGGTCGGCGCAGCTGCTAATGCGATGGAAACGCTCAGGCTTGACCCTCACCCAGACATGGAACACCGCGAACACGCTCGAGACCAAGGTCGAGATGGCCGACAACCTGGCCCAGGGTCTCAAGGCCGAGGGTATCTTTGCCTTCCTCCCGGCGACCCAGGCCCGTGGCGCCAAGTTCAACCTGCACTTCAAGCAGTCCAACTTCCACGGCCGTGCCTTCTTTGACCTGCTCAAGGGTCCCACCGCCAGCATCGACGCCGTTGTCGGCCACGAGGGCTTCCTTGCTGGCGCCTCGGCCGGCTACGACGTCCAGAAGGCCAAGATCACCGGCTACAGCGCCGCCATCGGTTACCAGGCCCCTACCTACAGCGCCGCCATCACCGCCACCGACAACCTGAGCGTCTTCGCCGCCAGCTACTACCACAAGGTCAACAGCCAGGTCGAGGCCGGCTCCAAGGCCACCTGGAACTCCAAGAGCGGCAACACGGTCGGCCTCGAGGTCGCCGCCAAGTACCGCCTCGACCCCGTCTCCTTCGTCAAGGTACGCCACACCTCGGCCGCCTCCTCTGTCTTTTTGCGTACCGAGTTCTGGAAGGATGCTAATCAATCGGACAGGCCAAGATCAACGACCGCGGTGTCGCCGCTGTCGCCTACAACGTTCTCCTCCGCGAGGGCGTCACCCTTGGCGTTGGTGCTTCCTTCGACACTCAGAAGCTCGACCAGGCCACCCACAAGGTGAGACCGACAATCCACTGCTGACTTCTGTCTTGCCGAACGCTAACTCCGAAAAATAGGTCGGCACTAGCTTCACCTTCGAGTCCTAAGCTGCTCGCACACCAGCCAAGGAGACGTGGGGTTTCGCGTTGGAAGGGGGGCCTTGCGACCCACGCTCCGGATTGATTGCGGCTGATTGACCGTTGGTTCAGCAGCCAGCCGATCGTAGCAAATCCACGGAGCGCGTTGTTCAGGACATGTTGCAGTGTACAGTAGACTCGTCAGCAGTGTATGCATGAGTACTCCACGGTGCCGTGTCTTGCCAATGTGATCTGCATGAGAGATGGTATATCGTTGCAGCCTTAGTTTGTGTCATGATGCGTACATCACTTCCCTTTCCCTTCCTTGTCTACCCCGCCAGCGCGGGTTTCCTTTGCCCCCCTTTCGCCCTGCCTTGATGATGAGGACGATGACGACGAGCCGTTCCCCCGGTTGAACATGCCAGATATCAGGAATGGCCCCATCACCACGATCGCCAGGATGGCTGCCACCCCAAAGAAGCTCATCGTCGTCGGCTTCTCCAGGTGGTCGATATCAACCCCGCGTTCCTTGGCGATCCGGTGCGCCCTCCTGTCGTCCACCCTCCGCTGCGCACGCTCGTGCGCCTCCCGGTCAAAATGCGGCACGTCGTCCCGGTGTCCGAACGGGTCCTGACCCGGTCCCATCCCGCCCGCTCCGAACCCACCCCCGCCAAACGCACCTCCGGGCGGGGGCGGAGGAGGAGGATGCGGTGGTGGCGGCGGCGGCGGCGGAGCACCTCTCGAATCCGTCCCGAACCCGGCGCCGGTGCTCTCCTCGTGCGCGGCGCGGCGCTTGGCGCCGTAGGCGCCCCAGCCGCCGCTGCGGTAGAAGCTGGGCGGCGGACCCTGGAAGGCGCCGCGCCTGCGGCTGAGCCCGGAAGCCGGGCGGCCGCCGGCCGGGCCCGTGCTGTGGTAGGACCCCTTTCTCGGGGGTTGCTGCTGCTGGTGGTGGTAGTAGTGCGGATTCAGGAGGCGGGCGTGCTCGCGGTCGTAGCGGGCGCGCTTCTCGGCGTGGCCGAGGACCGCGTACGCCTCGCTGATGCGCATGAAGCGGGCGGGCGCGTGCGGGTCGGAGGGGTTGTGGTCCGGGTGGTGGCGCTTGGAGAGGAGGTAGAAGGATCTAAAGAAGGGGGGGGAAGCCGGCGGCGGGATGGACGCATCATCGAGGTTAGTGGAGGAGGTCGAGGGAGGAGTGGGAAAGGGGACGGGAGCGGTAATGGGCTGATACGATATAAAGAGGGTACGGGACTAACTTCTTGATCTCCGCCGCAGTCGCGGTCGGATGCAGGTTGAGCGTCTCGTAATGATTCGTGGGACCGCCGGTGTTGCCATCAAGGCCGAGGGCGCGCGGCGAGGCGTGGAAGAAGCGATGGCAACTCCATGCCGCAGTTCGCGCTGGCAGTTGGGCGGGCCAGGCCGCGCTGGTGGAAGTGTAGCGGAATGGCATGCCGCATCCTAATTGTTCTTACATTGTCTAGAAACCACGATGATGTGAAAAAGGCAACGGGGAGAGTCGATGCCGGAATTTCTCCTCGATGGCGCTGTTCGCTGCGTGGCCCACTCTCACATCGGTTGACGAAATCGTTTTTGGGGAACCGACTACGTAGTACGTAGTACGCAGTAAAGGTTGAATCAAGGGGCCCTCTGTGGCGCATATCTTATCGCCGACAGCGTCCGTGCCACAGTGCCCCGCGGCGTTGGAAATAACTAAAACGAATGTAACTAGTTGCTTTGGCGGGGCGCAGCCAAAAGACCGTTGTTTGTTGG
Organism: Thermothelomyces heterothallicus; assembly: GCF_042370625.1. NCBI lineage: Eukaryota > Fungi > Ascomycota > Sordariomycetes > Sordariales > Chaetomiaceae > Thermothelomyces > Thermothelomyces heterothallicus. The sequence goes on along the minus strand of NW_027192570.1, from coordinate 862,705 downwards.
TTTTGGACTTGGATCTTGGGATTTGGATTCAAGGCCGTCCGCCCCAAAGCTGGATTCTTACGGTTCCAGCAGCAACATTCCACCATCCCTTATCTTTTTGCGATGGCGGCACAAGCTCCCCCCTCTGAAGAGCTCGGCCGGCTGAGCGGTAAGCGGCGCCGATGTGATACAAAAGCTCAAACTTGCTGCTAACACTACATAGTCGAGGACTCCGGCGGTAAGCCCAAGCCGGATACGACTGCGGCCAGCAACGGTAACCAGAATCACGAGAGCGACGACTCTGAGGATGACGCCGAGGAGGCCGCTGCGCCCGGGGCGGCCGCCGAGGAGGCCGCTGCGCCCGGGGCGGCCGCCGAGGGCGCCAAGAAGAAGAAGAAGAAGAAGCCCAAGAAGAAGAAGAAGAAGCCAACGCAGCAGTCAGACCCCCCGCGCGTGCTGATCTCGCAGCTCTTCCCGGATCAGAAGTATCCCAAGGGCGAAGAGGTCGAGTACGTGAACGAGAACAGGTATCGCACGACCAACGAGGAGAAGCGCCACCTCGACAACCTCAACAGCGACTTCCTCAACGACTACCGCCATGCCGCCGAAGCGCATCGCCAGGCCCGTCAGTGGGCGCAGAAGAACATCAAGCCCGGCCAGACCCTGACTGAGATCGCCAACGGCATCGAGGACGCCGTGCGCGCTCTCGTCGGCCATCAGGGCCTGGAGGAGGGCGATGCTCTGATTGCCGGCATGGGCTTCCCCACCGGCCTGAGCATCAACCACTGTGCGGCTCACTACACGCCCAACGCGGGCAACAAGATGGTCCTTCAGGAGGACGACGTGATGAAGGTGGATATCGGAGTGCACGTGAACGGCAAGATTGTCGACAGCGCCTTCACCCTGGCCTTCAACCCCCGGTACGACCCGCTGCTGGAGGCCGTCAAGGCCGCCACCAACGAAGGCATCAAGGAGGCCGGCATCGACGCGAGGCTCGGCGAGATCGGCGGCGCCATCCAGGAAGTCATGGAGAGCTACGAGGTGGAGATCAACGGCACGACCTACCCGGTCAAGTCGATCCGCAACCTGAACGGACACACCATTCTTCCGTACAGCATCCACGGCACCAAGAGCGTGCCGATCGTCAAGTCCAACGACACGACCAAGATGGAGGAGGGCGACGTGTTCGCCATTGAGACATTCGGGAGCACGGGCAACGGCTACGTGCATGAGGAGGGCGAGGTGTCGCACTACGCCAAGCGCACCGATGCGCCCAAGGTCGACCTCCGCCTGAGCTCGGCCAAGTCGCTGCTGAACGTCATCACTAAGAACTTTGGCACGTTGCCGTGGTGCAGGCGGTACCTGGACCGCCTCGGCCAGGAGAAGTACCTACTAGGCGTGAGTGATTGCGGCCTACGCACAGAACGAAGAGGGGCCAGCATGCTGATGATTGTTAACAAGTTGAATAACCTCGTTGCGAACGGCATCGTGGAGTCGTATCCGCCGCTGGTTGACAAGAAGGGCTCGTACACTGCCCAGTTTGAGCATGTAAGTGACCGACATCGGCCAACGAGAGGGGGTCTCGTCGCTAATGCTCGCAGACCATCCTCATCCGACCTACCGTGAAGGAGGTCATCAGTCGCGGAGACGACTACTAAACTAGTTGAACCGTCAGAATAAGATCGGGTCTGCAATGGACTCCCTCGGGCGGTAAGGTTGGGGCATGTGTCGCAGGCTTCCTTGTATGTAACATATGGACAGTAGTTACTCAGGTACAGCGTACAAACATCGGCACTGCATATGCACCATCACTGCAGACAAACGGTCAAAAGACTAAAACCGCTCGGTGTGGAGACGAGATGTTGAGACGCCGATCCGAAACCGCTGGGGAGTTTGCGTGGGGCCCCGTTCTTTCACAAAACGGTCCGAACCGTCACCGATCTCGAGTTCGCGGATTGCTCGCGTGTTTGTTCGGGATCGCCGTGGCCTGCAACATTGTCAGGAACTGGCCACTGGTACACTAGAGAAGGTGGCCAACGCGGGGTTCCCGATGACGCACGGGGTAGCGGGCGGTGACGGCAATGAAGGTCAATTGGAATTGGGTACGGAAGTACGGATTACAGATTACTGTGTAGTTAATTATCCGTACATGTGGCCAGCCCTCTTAAGACGGACCCGCCCAATGATTGGATTGAGATCCAGACCAATCCGCACTCTTCCGAAGATTTTTCATCGACGCCCCACGCTGTTCTTTTTGCGGGTAGTTAAGCGAGCTCGGCATTGCCAGGGGGGTTGCCACTTTCTCCGATAAGTCGAGATTTCGCGCCTATCCAACCGCTAGGAGAGGTTCATACAAAAAAAAAGACTCGCAGCCGAACAAACACCCCCCCCTCTGCGGGTTTGTTAGAACTCGCTCTTGCCCGTGCCACAGTGATTACATTCTTTCCTTTTCCCTCCGAAGCACAGGAGCAAGAGTCATATTCCAATCCAAATCGACAACGCGAAAGTCGATTGTCGGATTTCAGATTCCCCTTGCTGCAGTCTCTCAGACTCGAGAAACCGAGGGAGAGAAAAAAAATTAGTTGCCGATCTTTCCGCGACTCTCCCTCGGCACGCGACCGCAACCGGACATCCGGGCGGCAAACCTTGCATTGTATCGTTGAAGTTCCCGACGACACTTGAACAAACACAAACCAAAATGAAGGTCTTCTCCAACACTGAAGTCTTCAACTACACCTGGGAGGAAGTATCGACCGCCAACTGGCGGAAGTACTGCCCATGGAACCAAAAATCGACGCACGTGGTGGCGGTCGACACGATCAGCCGGACGGTTGACCCCGAGACGGGCATCCTGCGGACGGAGCGGCTCATCACCTGCCGGCAGAGCGCGCCCGACTGGCTCAAGAGCCTGATGGGCGGCAACATCGAGGACTCGCACGTGTTCGAGACGTCGTACGTCGACCCGCGCAACAAGACGGTCACGATGGTGTCGGCCAACCTCACGTGGAGCAACCTGATCAACGTGCAGGAGACGGTCGTCTACCGCCCGCTCAACGACCAGCAGACGCGCTTCGAGCAGGCCGCGCAGATCACGGCCCTCTGCGGCGGCTGGCAGCGCATCAAGAACCGCATCGAGGACACCCTCGTCAAGCGCTTCCACGAGAACGCCGTCAAGGGCAAGGAAGGCTTCGAGGCCGTCCTGGCCATGAGCCGTCGCGTGTTCGCCGAGGAGCGCGAGCGCGAGCGCCTGTCGCTGCTCCAGGCCCAGGCTGGCAACATCCGGGCCGCCACTACCGCGTAAAAGGGGGGGCGCCGAGGGAGACTTGCGGATAACATCAGATAACATCAATTCACCGTCTCGCCTGGCGGGCGAAAACAGCGACACGCAGCAACAAATCATTAGACAGCCCCCGACTGTCCCGGGGGGGCCCCGGGGGGGGGTCCAGAAACAACATCGAACCGTGCTCGTCCGAAGCAACAAAGAGGGGCGATGCACCTGCAACGACGGACAACGAAACGGACGCATCATCATCATAAGAAGAAGAAGACTTTCTTGCATTTCTCAGGTGGGGCCGCGTTTTGTTTCTTTCAACGGCCTCCTCGCCTAGGGACGGATGGGAAAACCACGCGGGGTTCATTAAAACGGCGGCATTAGAAGCGATTTATGCGAGCGGGTTGGGCAGCATGGCGTCACGGTTGAATCATTTTTGAAATTTTTAATTTTTTTTTGCTCTTCCTCTTCTCTATTCCCTCTCCGTTTGTACCATGGCGGGAATACAGGGCTGGGCCGTCTGAATTGCGGAGTCCCCAGGGATCGAGATGCTCCGACGGGTCAGGCGACTGGAGGGAGAGTTTGGCGTGTGGAGGTTTCGTCTTTTGTGTACAGATTAGAGACTCCGCTCCTCTTCTGGCTTGGTTTGCATGGCGAGGCGTGATGGATCCCTCGTCGGTCTTGCTGCAGGTATCTAGAGCGGCTATAGAGGATAGATCTAATGTTGGAAGAGACGAGACAAGCTTTCGGCTTCAATACTGCGCTTTGCGCTCATGTTCTGTTGTGACCTGTCTGCTGTAGAGACACTCAAATGAATCAGTAATCATCTCTTCCTCCTGTAATTATTATTCGCAGCCGAAACGATTTTGGCCAAACCACGTTTACGGATTGCATCAATATAATCCGCACAAAGTACATTTCATTCAGTTGATATATTCATGAACTAGTTACTGCAACCCCTAATCCCCCCAACAAACCATCCATCCCTTATACAGCCATCTACAATATCCCGCCCCCCCTTTTTCCTCCTACTTCGCTCCTCCTCCCCCTCAAGCCCCTCCCAGTTTCGCCTCGCACCGCCCAAGGTAATACCCCAGCAGCCGCCTCGTCTCGTCGTCGATCCTCCTGCGCCTCCTCATCCTCCTCCCTCTCCTCCTCGTCCCGTCCTCCGCGCCGTCACTGCTGCCGTCGCCACTGGTACTATTGCCGGTGGTGCTCTCGAGGACTCGCCGCAGGAAGGAGGCGGCCTCGGCGTACCGCCGGAAGAAGTAGAGCTCCTCGGCGGCGTGGAGCAGTTCTTGGGCGGCGGGCTTGGGCAGCGGCTCGTCGTCTTCGTCGTCGTCGTCGTTATCGTCGTCGCTATCGTTGTCGTTGTCGTTGTCCTGGCTGTTATCGGTGGTGCTGGTGGTGGATGCGGATGGGAGGAAGGAGATGAGGGAATGGATCTTTTGTTATTGGTTCGAACCCCCCCCCCCCCCCCGGGATGTGTGTGTGAGTACTGTTCAAGGAGGGAACGCTTTTTTTTTTGGAAAATTGAGAGGGAAAAGAAAATAGATGACGAAGGGAGCTGAAAGAGAAAAGGGGAGACGGGGGGAACGCATAGGGGACTCACATTGCCGTTCTCTACCTTGGGCCGGTAGGACTGTTTCAGGGCCTGGAAGGCTTCCTCGGAGAGAGCGGTTCGTTCGGCGCGGGTGGGTTGGTACTCGGCTGTTGGGCCGGCGGCGTTGGTCGTTGAGGTCGTTGCGTCGCCGGGAGGGGCGGTCTCTTCGGGGTCCGAGTCGGAGAGGTTAAGGGACAGGAGGAGCAGGTTGGAGTCTGCTCGGTCGTTGTCCATCTCTCTATCCTCTTATTTTCCTCCTTCCTCGAGAAGAGGGAAACGGAAAGTAATATTAAAATACAAATAGAAAATCGTTAAGGTGCCGAGTGTCCAGTCCAATGACTATCCCACAAGTTGGTGGCGCGAGAAAGAAGGGTTGTCGCCTAATCGCCTTGTGCTATGTATTTTTTTTTTTCACTACCCAGTTTGACTCGATTCGTATATCCCCTTTAGTAGCGAATCTGGTCTAAAATTACAGCGTAATATCATGAGGTTGCCCAGTTGCGATGCATCTGTAAGGGCTAGTGGCGAGTTACCGCTGCGAAACTTCGAAAGGTGAGGGAGATTGAATTGGTTTGCGATTCGAGTCGGCGCGGGGCGCGGGGCGGGGCGCGGGGCGGGGCGCCGTGCGGAGCCAAAACCAGGGCCGTGCCGTATAATCAAGCAATCACACCTCCACCTCCGGCACTCCTCCGATCTCCGTTTCACCACCGAGCTTGAACCGAAGTAAGTTCGCAAACTACTATGTAGTCTTTCTCAACACTAAGAGTCTACGAGTGTCTACGAGTGAGTATGGCCTAAATCTGGACTTCATAACCTGTGGAAAGCGAGCTGCTTCATGCCAAAGCGCAAAGCCTCAGCACTGAGCCAAGAGAACCCCTCCCGGGACGGAAGCCGCCACACCATGCTAATACCCTGATTTCTCTAGGTCTTCCGTGGTTTCGATACCGAGACTGATATCAGAGAAAGCTTATTGGTTTGGTTAATTTTCTCGTGGATCGACCAGCAACCATGGACGAAACACTCGGTCGTCTGCTCGACCGGTCCTGGGACTTGTTCCTGAAAACGCCCGAGGACACGCGATTCTGTAAGTGTGATCCTTCGCGTGAAACAACAAGATCGCCCTACCACGTCAGATCACCCTGGTCACTCACTCGCTTCTCGCAGTGATTGCCGTCGGCGGCATCCCCGGTTCAGGTAAGTAGCCCCCTTTTTTTTTTTTTTTTTTTTTCCATCGATCGTCCCCTGTTCCCCCGTACCACCTGACTGAACTGAAATCTTTACAGGCAAAACCACCCTCTCCAAGCGCCTCACGGCCGCGCTCAACGCCCGGCACGCGGCCCAGTTCCCCGGGCGGCCCCCCGTCGCCGCGTTCGTGCCCATGGACGGCTACCACTACACGCGCGCCCAGCTCGACGCCATGCCGGACCCGGCCACCGCCCACGCCCGCCGGGGGGCCGAGTTCACCTTCGACGGCGCCGCCTTTTGCCGGCTGGTCCGGCGCCTCAAGGAGCCGCTGACCGATGGCTCGCCCACCGTCCTGGCCCCCTCGTTCGACCACGCGCTCAAGGACCCGAAGGAGGACGACATTGCGATCGAGAGGACGCACCGCATCGTCGTGCTCGAGGGCAACTGTAAGTTCCGTACACATATGAAGACACATAACAATGGTCAAAGAAAAAAAAAAAGGTGAGTTCCTAGACAGACTAACACCATAATGAAATATGAAAATGAAAAAAAAAAAGACACCCTCCTCAACAAGCCACCCTGGTCCGACGCGGCGTCGCTCTTCTCCTTCACCATCTTCGTCTCGGTCCCGCGCGAGGTCGCCCGCGCTCGCCTGGCGGCGCGCCACCTGGCCGCCGGCCTCGTCGCCACCCCCGAGGCCGCTGACCGCCGCGCCGTCGAGAACGACCTGCCCAACGGCGACGAGATCCTCCGGCTGCGGATCCCCCGCGTGGATGAGGTGGTCGAGAGTCGGGAAGACGGCGGGTGGGCGAACTAGCCCGAGGAGAAGGGGAGGGAGTGATTTGGCTCATCACCATTTTTCGGTTTTGTTCACCGCGAGCGACCCTTGGCACAGGAGACTCGTCATGGTCAATGATGGGGCATGCTTCACCAAATTACCCATCACCCGCCATCGTGGAATAATTTCTCGTGACGCGGGCCCGCGGATAGATCATGCTAGAAAAAGGAAGGATGAAGCCAAAGATAGTGCAGCGAATATCCCCCCCCCCTGCGTGGGTAGCATTTGGTTACTCAAACAGTATTAACTAAACCAACAAAGACGCGAACTATCCGTCTTTCCTACTACCTACACACTAAGTTTTCCTTTTAAATAATTAATGCCTGCCACGGCCCCTGTGTTCTCGCGCTCCCACACCAGTGGCCGAAGCCAATGTTTCAACTACCATGGATGCTCTTTTTGATTCTTGGGTTGGTCATGTAGTCTAAAGGCCATCAACATTCTCCATTTCACTGACAGAGATTTCCGTCTTCATATTTCCGCGCCCAGTAAGCCCAAAGAAAACCCCAACAACCTGAAGAGGTTCTTGGCGGATAAACTGCAGAGAGAGAAAAAAAGAAGCCAATGAGCAACCGAGAGATACCTGGCGAGAGAATCTGGCAACCTAAAAGAAAACGTGAATGTGGTGGCCATGGCCGAAATCGCCGTCGTACCGTCAACCATGAGGTACCCGAGATATTATAGTACAATACTCTGAACCAGTTTTTCGGAATCTTCAGTGACTGCAAGGTCGTTCTCATGAGTCGTAGCAGATCATGGCCACGATAAGAGACAGGGCGAATGCCCGCGTCTGCAAATCCAGAATTGTGGCAATGGCGGAATTCCCATCACTGTCGGGTGTGTTTAGGGGTGTAAAAGTTGAACTCCCCCGAGCTGGAAGGTCCAGCGCCAGTACTATGTCTAGATGCCGCAAGACCACGCACTTTGGGTTGAGCTGCTTGAGGCTCTCGCTGGGCAGCAGTCGAGGCGGGTTGCGTGCACACCTCCCTCAAAGTTCGCGCAGCAAATCCCCACTGCTCGGTCGAAGTAGTAGGCCGATCCGATTTCGACTGCGGGGCCGTTGGCGAACGGATAGAGAGGCGGGAGATGCCCACCGTAACGGTCTCAACTTTATCAGCCCGCTTCGGGGTAGACGCTCCATAACTAGAACTTGTGGCAGCTGGTGGCCGGCTGCCATCGACATCAGGTACCCGAGGTTTCACAGGCTCTCTCTGCGTGTTGGTGTCTTCGGGTAGAGGAAAGTACAGGTCCGTGAGGTCCTCCGTCCCTGCGGTTACCTTGTCCTGGGGCTGAAGCTGGCCGAGTTCCTCCAGGCAGCTGTGCTTTGACCACGCTTTTTCATACCGCGGGCCTGTGAAGAACTTGGCAGCCTTGACGACTGACGTGCCGGATGCCCAACGCGAACCTTGGAGACCTTTTTCCTGAGATGCACTCATTTTCTCGACCATGGGAACGGTGGCTTGACCCTCTTCTGACGCTGGCTTGGGCTCCCGAAAGTCCGGTTTCGAGGGAGCGGTCTTCCCGAGAACCCAATCCATGGCGTCCCTAACCCTCGCAACCTGGGGCTTGTCAAAGTTCGTTTTCCGCTCGTTATCCTCTTTATCCGCTCCCCGAGAGGCGACCACCCGCCGAGGAGATGTTGAAGCGCCCTGAGACAAGGAGCTGGTTCGCAGCAAGCCATTGCTGGGCTCTGGCATATAGGGGATGTTGACCAAGCCACCTGGAGGCTTTACTGCTCGATCCCTCATGGACAAAAGCTCGTCCAGAGCGTAGGTTTGTCGGGATTTGAAAACATTTCGCTGTGCACTCAGCTTGGCCGCCAGTTCAGACTCAAAAACCCTGGAGATTTCGTCCTTGATTGCCTGAACCTGTCCATCGTCGAATCCCTGCGCCCTGGCACTCTTAACTGTGTGCTCTAGAAAGCCCATCTTTACCCCCCTGGCAGTCTGGTCCACTTCTTCCACGGTTCTCGTTCTACCAGCTACTTCGCTGAAGCAGAAAAATTGAAAGAACAGCCTGGCTGTTGCTGAAACTATGTTTCTGAACATTCGCATTGAAGACTCATCGATGTATGCACTGTTATTGTGGCGGTATGACTGGAGCGTAGACAGCAAACTAGTGGCCTCCACTTCGTGTTCGTCGGTGGCCGTGCCAGCAGCGGCATGTTGTTTCATCTTTGATGTTTCCAGCACGTTCGCCTGCCTGACCGGAGTGTTCTTCTGCCTTAAACTGTGAGGCGCGAACACGGTGTTGCAATGGCTGTCAGCCATAGCGTCAGCACCGCTCACGTCCTCGCCAACGCAGCGGTTCTCTGTGGGTAGAACTGTGGCCCGGCTGTGAGAGGCGGGTGCCACGCTGTTGGCCGGAGAAGCGGCCCGGGCGAGCGCTGTATTCGAATCGACCACGGGTTTAGGGGTCACTAATGGCTTCGCATTGACATGAGGTTTCGAGTCCGCTGCAGAACAATGTGTAGCCGGGGTGGTTAAGCGTGCCACCCGAGTTTCGCTTGGCGTGTCCTGTGGGCGGGTAGCCCCAACCGCCCGATCCGCCCGAGTGACTGCAGAGGCCAGTCCGCTGCTCGCTGCAGCTAAGGGGGGAGCAGAAGCGGAGATCGAGGCCGGGTCGACTAGGGCCACATCCTTCTCTGCTAGGATCGACCGAACGGTCTCGACAAAGTCCATTAGGTCGCTGGAAGTATCGAAGAAAATCTGGTAACTATGGAGTGTGCTCCCATCTTGGAATGTGGCGCCCAGCAGGTTGTCAGCGCCGCTAGAATAGTCGTACCAGGCAGACATGGCCCATTGGCAGTACTTCCGGTTGAACAAAGCCACAGTAAAGAAACCGAGCTCTGGTCGCTTGGCAGCCGATAAAATAATGACGGAGCGCATCGCAGGGTGGACATCCCGACTCAAAAAGTTGGCTTCGGTCTTGAAAAGGACATCTGTCACGTCGAAAGGCAGGGGAGCGTCAGGGGTGGTGACCACCTCGGGTGTGGGCACTGGTAAGGATGGCACAACCGGAGGGGGACGCACTCGCGCCGGTCTCGTCATAGGGTTGTTCGCAGCAGGCTGGGGCCTAGCGCTGGTTGAAGGCACCGGGCCCCAGCCATTGTTTGCCCGGCTAGAAGAAGCGGTGATCACTTCGTTCATGTCGTGGCGAGTTTGCCATCTCTGAGCTGCGGATTCTGCACGTTGACGAGCGGACCTTGGAGAATATTAGCATAATAACCCCCCAAAAAGAGCAAAAAAAACAATGAACAACTGACCTTGAACTTCGCTGATCGAGGATTCTCATCGTCACGTCGACGACCCGATGCTCTCGCGATTGGCGGGTGCTAGCATTGTCATAGATTCTGCCGCCACCAAGATCGTCCAAGTTCTTGACACCTTCGGCGTCTTCGTCGTCGAAGGCGCCAGCCGCAATAGCATCTTCAAAAGCTTAGCCATGCAACCGACCCATCGATGGTCACTAAGCTGACATACCTCTCCATACATCACCAAGTGACGTTGTCGGGGCCGAAGGCTGGCGGTGCTGGGTGTTGGATCTAGCATTGTGGTAGTGACGGGCATGTTTGGAGCCGTTGGGACCATCGTCCAAGGGTAGTTGGTCAAGCCGTGCGCTGCCGAGGTCGTCCTGAAGAGAAATACAACAGTCAACGTTTGGACAATTATCGAACATGGGACGAGCCAACGGCCAAGAGCTAACCATCATGGCCTGAATAGCGGCCTGTTCCTTCATCTTGGCCTCGATCTCAGCGGGGGATAAGCCCTGAAGGGTTGGGCCGGAGCGATGAGAATACTCCATATCGGCTGAGAGGTCGGTACGAGTGATGGGCAATTTAGTTGGCTGATGTTAAGGCAGTTGAGTTGCGTCTTGTCTGACCCAAGAGCGACTCAGAGAAAACCTAGGAGAATGGGTCAGAATGTGAAACCGAAAGGCAATTCTGAAGGCTGAAACAATGGAAAGTTGACGGGAGATATGAAGGAGCACGCAAATGGAGTGGCAAAATTCAACTGTTGAATTTTGCCTGAAAAGCAGAGACTGAAGCGATGGGAGGATAAGAAAGGGTAGGAAGATGGGAAGCTAGTAGTGCCGACTGTCAAAGCTGTGGAAGGCGCGTTGTTGGGAAAGTGGGGAGAGAAGAGAGGGATAAAGAGGTAACTGCTACAAGAGGAGATTGGGCAACTTACCACAGCAACAGACGTAGTCGAACCCGTAGAGATGCTTCTCTATGTAGGGAAGGCGAGGAAAAGAGGGCGAGTCGATGATGCTTGAGCGACTTATCTGCCGATGAACGGCGACTAAGCTCGAAGAAACGGCCGAACCTGCCTTTCTGACGCCTCAGACGTCAGGCGCAGCAGACGAGCCCAGAAAGTCCGCGGCCCAGGAAGAAGTAGAGTTCAAGCTGAAACGAAGGCCCCAGAGACCTGCCAAGAAGTAATTAGGCAATGGATTTGTTGTGAGATGGTCGAGGAAGCTTGTGATTGGTTATATTGAAATCAATGTGCTCTCTTTTCTGGAGAATAGTTGAGTGTGCGAGACAAGGAAGTTCCAGCAGGAGGAACAAGAAGCAATTTCAATTTGATGCCCTGGGTTTTTGGTCGAAAAAGCGAAATCGTTGGTTGGATCCGCGTTGGTCTTGCTCCGGTTAGATAGGGCGCAGAGCCCTTGACTTCAAGGCTCGGCGACATGTGCGAAGAGAGAGGACGTAGGACCAACATCAGATCGCGGGTCGAAGCGTGCCTGACGTTGACGGAGGAACCAAAGTGGTGATGGCGCGAGAAGTGAGAATATGAGCACTATGCGTCACATATCACGCTGACGTTTAACAGCATTTGGTTATTTCAGACTCTCAGTTTCAAACAGAAGTTACGGGACTGTCTCCCCACAAGGACCAGCAGATAAGAGCAAGCATGGGAGCCCGCAGATTGTTCGAATGTTTAACATTAGATTCGTGGCCCCTGTGTGAATCCCACAGCATGATGGTGCAGACACGATGAGGCTTGCGTCAACTGTTAAGAGCAGGCTTCGGAATGCTCTCATAAAATGCTCTCATGAAGTGCACCCCCTAGCCATGTTGCCTGGTTCATTGTTTACTTTACCCCTTTTTTTACTCGGGGGTATCGCAGCATGGTCCGTGCACGACCAGATGTGCCTAGCACCTCTGATATATGTGCTTGGCTCTCTAAAATTCACGGATATTAACTGTCCACATGTAGGATGAGATGTTTCCGTAGAAATGTTCTCAAACACTGGAGAGGTATCCAAACCTAGCATCTTCAACATCAAGAGTTACAAATGACCACTTGGGCGGTATACATCAAGCAGGCAGGTTGGGACAGTATCAGAGCGAAAATGAGCGTGATTCACGGTGTCATGATATTTCCGCGCCATAGATGTGCACTTTTGTTTTGAACTACAGTTGAGAGTCTGACCAGCCTCACCCCGACCTATTCCAGGATTGCCGAACTGTCCCAGCACATGAGAAATGCAAAGATGAAGAAAGGCCTTAGACCCATACATAATCCAGCTGATACAACTGCCTCAATTGTCGTCCATTCCTTTGACAAGATCCGATCAACTCCTGGCATCCTTGGGCGGCTCATTTAGGCCGTCCTTGCCTTGTCGACCGATCCCGCTCATGTCGATGTCGTTCGGGGCCTTGGTGGCAGGCTCGCGCAGGCCGGAGGTGACGCCGGCACCGGTCGAGACGTCGCCGGCGGAGACGCCTTCGCTGGACGTGGTCTTCATGTTGGCAGACTTCAGGTCAGAGGCGGCAGGCGGCTGCTCGGGAAGAGGCAGGTTGGCCTTGACCCTCTCGATCTTCTCGGCCTTGGACTCGGGCATTTCTTGGTCGACTGTTAGACTTGATCTTGGTGGTCCAGACCCGGGGCTCAAGAGCGGGTTTGACCTAGTGTAAAGTGGGGATTGGGCTTTTGAGGATGTTGTTTTCGCGGGGTAAGTGATTGTGGGTGATTGGGTCTTGATTTGCAATGTTGAGTTTGAACTTGTAGAAAAGAGAACGATCCATCTCTGTTTCTTCAACACACCAGAAGCCGAGTCGGGATGAGGGTTGACAAGAGGCATAAGGATGATGTCAATGACGTCACTGATCTTCAGGGAGCCAGGCGCTCCTCAGCAGTTGAACACCGTAGTTGAAACTGGAGCCGGAGGCAGAGTAAACGGGGCTGTGAATTCGCTGGTCGGTCGTTCTCATCCCGGTTCGAAACCCACTTCGTCCAACAAAAGACGTGACGAGCAAATAGTGATTGGGCCGATCATTTCAGGTCCAATTTGGATGATGGCAACTGTTCGACTCGACCAAGGCCAAATTCAACACGGTCGCTTTTACATTGTCTCCGAACTCCACGTAGGACCTTGTTCTTGACCTGTAGCTTGACTTTTCCCCATCCGGGTAACCCTATGGAGGTTTTGAGTATACTGTACGGATGCATGCACGTACAGTATTCGTGTTGTGCAACACCTTCCATGGTCGTGAGGAGAGAGTTGGAAGGCGACCCTAACCCTTGGACCCAGCCAAGATTCTCCCCCGCAAAGTCCGTACTCCGTGGTGCCATTCGGGTCCGAACTCGCCCGACGCGCCGGCGGTCGCGATGCGCCCCAAAAACTTTCGATCCAAATTTCTGGCAGGGAGGTGCAGCCGCGGCAACAACAACCTGCAAGTTTGCCCCCAATAACGGCCACGTCCTGCAATGCATGCCTGCGCTACCGTTCGACTAAGATTCCTGGGGAATACGCCTGCGATGCAATGACATATGCCGCGTCCATCAACGATGCTAAAACCGACTTTTTCGTCCTTGTTTGCGAAGCGCGTCGGCGCGAGCTGGACTTGCGCCCGATGTCGCACCCAGGCGCCCAGACCGAAGACTTCTGGAGCGGCGCTTCCGAGGCGATATGGCACCTCTGCGAGACCTTGGCTCGCATCACAACCTAGGCCGAAGCCGCGACGGCGGGCAGCGGTACTGCTAGCGACGGCCGGAGGAGGGGCCGCCGCGATGCTCGTTTCCGTCGGGGACGACATCATGAGCTCTTACGAGGCAATAGAGCGCTCGGGGAGGGTGGCATCCACTCTCGTGCTCTGTATAAACGAGTGAGAAACCCTCCTGGGTTGACTGCCCACCAGCCCATAACGCAATTCCGTACTGAGACGCAGCAGCTACCGAACGACGCTCAACCAGCGGGACAAGCTCGACGACCCGGACGAGAGGGAACACGTGCTTAAGGCCTGCCATAAACGGTGCGCCCTAAGGACGTTGAGGGTTCTCGAGAAGAATGGCGGCATATTCATCAAGTTGGGGCAACATTTGGTAAGGGAACCCCCGAGTCTCTCCATTCCCCGGAAGGGCTCTTGAGCGTGGCCAGGAAGGTTATTGACCTTGGCTCAGAGCGCCATGAACTACCTCCTTCCGGCGGAGTGGACCACCACCTTCATACCCCTCCAGGACAAATGCCCGGTGTCCTCGTTCGAGTCCATCGAGGAGATGTTCAGGAAGGACACGGGCGGGGAGCTCTGGGACTACTTTTCCGAGTTCTCGCCCGAGCCCGTCGGTGCCGCGTCGCTAGCGCAAGTCCACCTGGCAACCATCAAGGAGACGGGCCAGAGAGTGGCGGTCAAGGTCCAGCATCCGAGCCTGGAGAAGTTTTCCAAGCTCGACATGTCGCTCACCAGCTTCACCTTCTCGGCTCTCAAGCGCTTCTTCCCCGAGTACGACCTCGAGTGGCTGTCGTCCGAGATCGAGGTTTCGCTCCCCATCGAGCTTGACTTCCGATGCGAGGCGGAAAACGCGCGACGCACAAGGGAACATTTTGCGCGCATTCCCGAGCTACCGCTCGTCATACCCGACGTCATCTGGGCCAAGAAGCGCATCCTCGTCATGGCCTGCGAGGCCGGCCACCGGCTCGACGACCTCGACTACCTGGACTCGAATGGGATCGACCGAGGCGAGGTATCGGCCACGCTGGCCAGGATATTCAACGAGATGATCTTTGGCGACAACGCGCCCCTGCACTGCGACCCGCACGGGGGCAACATCGCGATCCGCAAGAACCCGGCGCGGCGCGGCCACAACTTCGACATCATCCTGTACGACCACGGGCTGTACCGGGACATTCCGCAGTCGCTGCGGCGCTCGTACGCCAAGATGTGGCTGGCCATCATCGACGGCGACATGGAGCGGATGAAGAAGTACGTGACCGAGGTGGCGGGCGTGGGCGAGGACAAGTTCCCGCTGTTCGCGTCGGCGATCACGGGCCGCGACTTTAGCGTCGTCAGCTCGTCCATCACCAAGCCCAAGGACGCGAGCGAGCAAAAGACGATGAGCGCCGCGCTGCAGGAGGGCCTGCTCGTCGACCTCGTGCAGATGCTCGGCCAGGTGCCGCGCATCATCCTGCTGATCCTCAAGACCAACGACCTCACCCGCAGCCTGGACGAGAACCTGCACACCCGCGAGGGCCCCGCCCGCCAGTTCCTGATCCTCGCCCGGTACTGCATGCGGACCGTCTTCTACGAGCAGCTGGACGAGATCCGCCAGCGGGGCTCGCTGCTCTGGCCGCCCAACGCGCTGAGGGTGCTGGCCGCGTGGCTGGGCTACGTGAGGGTGGGCATCAAGCTCCAGGTGTTTGAGCTGTGGATTGGCATCAAGCGCGCGTTTGGATACCACGACGGGATCGGTCTGGGCGGCATGGCATAGAGAGATACCTCGGTTCGGTTCGGAACACTCGGTTTATTCTGTTCTTTTTTTCCTTTTCCTTTTCCCTTTCTTCTTCTTTTAATCGTGGATATCAAAGATAAACGAAAATATACCATGAGCTTGTTCAGAGAATGTGTGGCCGGATGCGGGGCCGGCGCCCTCTCAGTGTTGATGCATTGGGCCAGAAGAGTTCGTGTGTAATCCGTTCATGCAGATGCAGTATCGTGTTGTCTAGCTCGAGGCGCAGCAATGGACAGCAATGCGCAGCAATGGACACGGTTGATCGATTGATGCCCAGGTAAGTAGACTCCACCACAGGCGCATGACCACTGCCATGGCTGCCTAGAGGGCGAGAACAGTTAATTAAGGCCGAGTGATGCCTGCTCATCTTGTGCATATTCATCACTAGAGGTTCGTTCTTCTTAACAACACCTGGCTGGCGCCATCCCCCTCAATCATCCGTTGCGTAACACAATTGACGACGACGACGACGACGACGACTATAGCAATAACAGCTACAACATCGTCCAGCCGCCAAGGAACAATGTTTTTCAATCGCGCGCCGGCCCGCCCCAGCCACAAGCGCGACAGCAACATCCCGGTCAAGACAAGCTACGTGTCCAACCGGGTCGCCCTGCCGCCCGGCTTCCTCACCACTGCCCCGCCCGACGCGCGGCCGGCGACGGCGAAGCGCATCGACTTCGCCTCGTCGCCGCTGCCCGAGTACGCGGGCCGGTACGCGGCCGTGCTCGACCACGTCCTCTCGCCGTCCGAGTGCGCCGCCCTGCTGGCGCTGGCCGAGGCGAGCGTCCCGCTGTCGTCGGGGCCCGGCAACAACGACGCCGCCGATAATGACGACGACCCCTGGCACCCCGCGCTCGTCAACGTCGGCGGCGGGTTCGAGGTCCTCCAGCCGGACTACCGCAACGGCGACCGGATCATCTGGGACTGCCAGGAGGTCGTCGACCGCATCTGGGCCCGCTGCCTCGCCGCGGCGGCGGCGGCGGCGCCGGCCGGCGGCGTCGAGGGGGATGCGGGGTTGCTCGAGCGGGTCGCTGCCGTCGAGGCCGGCGAGGTCGCGATTGTCGGCCACAATCCGCGGCAACGGGACGGGGCCAGGTGGGAGTTCTCGAGGGTGAACGAGCGGATGCGGTTCCTGAGGTACGAGAAGGGCGGCTTCTTTAAACGTGTGTATATTTTCTCTCTCTTCTCTTCTCCGCACTCCACTTCCGTTCTCTTGCGTCGTCGGGCCCCATGGGGGAACCAAGGACTGACTGGCTGACTGGCTGACTGGCTCGCACTAGCACACTGTGACGCGCCCTTCGTCGACGCCCGAGATCCGTCGAGGACCTTCCAGACCATCTTCACCATCCACCTGTACCTGAACGACTCCGACGCCGAAGTCAAGGGGGCGGAACTGGTGGGAGGAGCCACGACCTTCTACTCGAGTGACGGGAAACGGAGGATCGACGTCCATCCCAAGGCCGGAAGGGTGCTCATCTTCCAGCACCGCCGGTTGCTGCACTCGGGGGACGACGTGCTCCGGGGAACCAAATACACCATGAGGACAGACATCATGTACGAGCTCAAGATCCCGGAAACAAGGCAGTAGGGGTTAGGGGAGGAATATCAGGGAGGGATTCTATTGAGAAATGTCAAGGGTAGAAGTCTCAGGGAGGAATGTGTTGCGGAAGTATTTACCCATATAACGAATGGATACTTTTAATCTGCAAAGCGGCGCGACAGGCGCACCATGATTTTTCACTTCATAAAACAAGAATAAGAATAATAATAATAATAATAATAATAATAATAATAATAATAATAATAATAATAATAATAATAATAATAATAATAATAATAATAATAATAATAATAA